>NC_089768.1:6420000-6437500 GCF_040412425.1 Macrobrachium rosenbergii | reverse complement strand
TGGCATTTTTCTTTTTCACTTTATGGATAACTTCCACGTTTTCATAATCTTATTCGTTATCGTTATTCACACACACATATATATGTGTGTATATATATATGTGTGTGTATGCAGTATATATACAGTATATACATAGGAGCCTGGATGGCTCAGTCAGTAGAGCAGCCGCCTAGGACTTCGTAGAGGTCCGTGGCATGGGTTCAAATCCGCAGCCGACTAGTCAGAGAAGGCGGACACTTTGCTATCCGTGTAGACACCCTGGGATTACGTATGTAATCAATGGATAGGTTTGCTGAAAGCAAATGGGTGTTACAGACTAATACCCACATAAACAAAGCCACTCCAACATCTTCTAAAAACATAACAGACACCTCACACGTCTCGAACTGTCGACCTAACCGCCCAGTTCTCCTCGCTGCTGGGAGAAAGGGAGCTGGGGGTTGGTACGGTACACGTATACATCGTTACCGGGGTCTAAGCGATGTCAGGCAGGGCAGCCGATCGAGGCTACGGCCTACTCCAACGCCAAATCAAAAGTCCTTCGAAAAGAAGGCATCGTGCTTACCCCATATAAAAATGGGAAAAAGCACGTTAAAACGAAGAAGAAGATGCAGTATGTATATATATATATATATATATATATATATATATATATATATATATATATATATATATATATATATATATATATTATACGTGCAAACAAGCACACACACCCATATGTATATATATATATATTACATATATATATTGCGTGTGTGTGCGTGCATGTATGTATTACAATTTCTCTATATTTGTGCACTGAGAGTTTAGTCTGCCACATTACCTAAGTCATTCTGTGGCGGTGATTGTTGAGATGCACATAGCCTGTTGTTTTCTTGCTAAATTCTCATTACTGCTTTGTTTTGTTTCTCTTTCAGCTGCGTATTCCACCAGTGATGCTGTCGTCTTTATTATTTTAATTATAAAGCAATGGTGAGGCATCATTCCTGTCTACTAATGACATCTATATTCCTTAACAATAGCTGTTCATTCGAGGCTATGCATACCACAGACATTATTATTATTATTATTATTATTATTATTATTATTATTATTATTATTATTATTATTATTATTATTATTATTATTATTGGGGATAAGATAACATTACACTCAAGAAAGAGGGTCTTATCTAACTGCATCTTTAAAGGACTTAATTGTTCGTCACATTATTATTATTATTATTATTATTATTATTATTATTATTATTATTATTATTATTATTATTATTATTATTATTATTATCGTCAGCAATGTTTGGGTAAAATTGTTGGTTATTTTTACTTTTTACTTTTTTGTAAAAGAAATTACTGTGGCGGCTTTGGCTGTCTGTACGCACTTTTTCTGCCCCCTCAGCTTTTAAAAATTACTAAGGTTAGAGGGCTGCAAATTGGTGTGTTGATCATCCACCCTCCAATCATCAAACATACCCGATTGCAGCCTTCTAGCCTCAGTAGTTTTTATTTTATTTAAGGTTAAAGTTAGCCATAATCCTACTTCTGGCAACGATATAGGATAGGCCATAACCCGCCAGTGGTTAAAGTTTCATGGGCCGCGGCTCATACAGCATTATACCGAGACCACCGAAAGATAGATCTATTTTCAATGGTCTTGATTATATGATGTACAGAAAACTCGATTGCGCCGAAGAAATTTCGGCGCATTTTTTACTTGTTGTGTACCTAAATTTTGTATACTGCCTAAGCTGAAATGAAGGGTATTATATATTAATATTATTATTATTGCCGCACAGGAACTGCAGAAGGACAAAGGAACCCACGTTTCAAATCAGAATGAAGTGGAGATGGCACAGGTGCCGGTTGCGGTAAGCCCTAATTTACGGTACCGTGGCACCAGATTGCGGTACCCTCTTTTGTGGTCCTCCTTCCGGTGCCACTGGTGGAATGGTGAGGTCAAAGAACAGAAGGAGACCAGCCGTGTCCTGGCCGTCAATAACGCAGGGGTTTTCGTTGAGAAGATGGTGAGTGAGAGAATAAGGTGAAATTTAAAATAGAATTAGTAATAATAATAATAATAATGGTAACTCTGATATAATAATAATAATAATAATAATAATAATAATAATAATAATAATAATAATAATAATAATAATAATAATAATAATATCCTTCAGAGTCATATACAGAGAAAGACAACGTAGAAAAAACACAATAAACAAATTTTGTGAGCACGAGATGAGAAAAACTAAAACGGAAAACATTTTACAGATTGGTACAATTTCTGATTGAAAACAAAGATAAATACGATCAGAATTTTGTCATGGTAAAAGAAAATGCACTATTTAGGTTGTAAACATATTTTAATTGTATTCACAAGGAACGACAAATGTTAAAACAGTCAGTCACACTCTAAAACCTATTCAGGCTAGATGGTATCTGTAATCAACATCCAATGAAGTCAGTAAAGTGTTCACAACCTTTCTAAATACCATCTAACGAAAAGAGACAAATATTTAATCTCTCGTGGATTGGACTACTTCAATCCAAAGCCTGGTCTGAGTACAGTGAAAGTATGCAATGAAAAGTTCTGACAAATTTAAACGAAGGGAAAATAATTTAAACGCTATAATTAACGAGATCAAATATCTCTCCTCCATGGTTTATGAATAAAAAAAAAGACATTTATCTGGTTAATCGAAACTATATATGAGTAATAAATAATTTAGGGAAATATAAGGATATCGTAAATTTTATACCAGTTAGATGGAGAGGGGGCAGCGCAATGAAAGTAAATTAATATTTTTTTACGATGGGATGTAAGTGGATGTTCTGTACGCTACAATGTTATCACTAATCAAGGACAGTTCGGACCCCTGAACATTTATTTACCATTTCTTATAATCAGCATTTTACCCAGAGAGTAGCAACCTAGAGAGACACAAAATTTCATCAAGACAACCGACTAATTTTGGCATGATGAGATTAAAAGAAATATTATTTAGAAAATTCTTGATGATTATGGCTACAATGATTCTAATGAATTACAACGGTAAATTATAATGTAGGTCATAAGCAGCAGCTACAAATCAAAAGGCATTTACTAAGAGAGAGAGAGAGAGAGAGACAGAGAGAGAGACCCATGGGCTAGGGAATGTAAAACGAGAGGGAAATGAGGAGGCTAATGTCTTGGTTTCAGGAGCCTCCGAAGCACCTGCGCCTTGTGGTTTACGGAACGAACCCTTATCTGGAGGAGAAGAGCTGTTGTTTCCGTTGGGTTAACATATCTTTCAAGACCTTTCTGTACTTTGCTACTAGTGTCCTCTCTCTCTCTCTCTCTCTCTCTCTCTCTCTCTCTCTCTCTCTCTCTCTCTCTCTCCATGCATTTGATAAAAATGATAATAACAATGTTTCATTAGCTGGAATAATTATTTTTTTCATTATTCGATCACAAGAAAGATTGACTAATAACCCTCCTGTACTTCTAGTGATGTCAATAATAATAATATTTTGTCATATTTAGGCTATATGCAAATACCATGCTTGTAAAACGGCGACAATACAAAATACAATTCGATATAAAGCAAGAATGAATGGTTGCTGTTAAGTAATAATAATAATAATAATAATAATAATAATAATAATAATAATAATAATAATAATAATAATAATAAAAAATACTCATAGTAGCATGAGTCTTAAAATAGAGAAGCAAAGCCACAGTTATGTATATGTACATATATTTAAAGACAAATCAATATAGATAGCTTTCGGGAACTTGTTCGGTTCCCCTTTTCAACCTAGATTGAAAAGGGGAACCGAACAAGTTCCCGAAAGCTATCTATACTGATTTGTCTTTAAATATATGTACATATACATAACTGTGGATTTATGGT
Organism: Macrobrachium rosenbergii; assembly: GCF_040412425.1. Taxonomy (NCBI): domain Eukaryota; kingdom Metazoa; phylum Arthropoda; class Malacostraca; order Decapoda; family Palaemonidae; genus Macrobrachium; species Macrobrachium rosenbergii. Next base: position 6,433,605 of record NC_089768.1, on the reverse strand, counting down.
TCACGTAAAGTGGTAGATGTGAATTAGCTAACGTTATTGAATAGAAATCTTAGTAGGAGGCAGTAAAGATGATGAATTATATGTCTTAATAAGCCTAACGATAATGACAGCAACGCCGTCGGCGATTAAAAGGAACCCAGACAGAAACTAAATGAAGCGGTACTGAAAACTCAGTACAAATACACGACAGAACTTCTCTATGTCCAGTAGCCTCCGACCTTCAAAGGTTATTAATAAAGCAGACAAAAGTTAAAACAAATAAATACGAAATTACAGCAATATTGATAAAATGATGACAAGAACACAAAAAAGGGAAAGAAACCATAAGCCTTACATGTTTTTCTTAAGGTCATCCATGAAGGGAAACAGCATTCATTACGGAAGTCTCATTACAATAATAACTAATAATAATAACTTCCTTTATTCCATCTCATGAGCATAGACAGAACATACACGGGTGTTTAGTTTATAGCCGGTGTTGGCAGCACTGATGGCTAGGTTCGTCATCGTCCCTCGTGGAATAAGTGAAATTTTAAAAAGGTATCAATGAGTTTCTTTTTTAAACAAACCCAACTGTAGAACTGGGACTCAGCGATACATTTTTTTAAATTTCACTTATCCCACGTGGGATGATGTGTGTGTGTGTGTGTATATATATATATGTATATATATATATATATATATATATATATATATATATATATATATATATATATATATATATATATATATATATATATATATATATATATATATATATATATATATATATATATATATATATATATATTGCTACGAATGTCTGGGGATACTTATTTGACTCTGGGCGGCAACGGATAAAGCAGGAGAGTTCCTTTTATTTATTACACATTTGATTCAATATTAGGGCAATTCGTAGACAAAACAAAGGAAATCTATGGCTTAGGGGCCTTCTTAATGTGAGGGAATTATGTAAACTCAGGGTTCTCTTAACTAATTATAATTGCATAATAACACAGATCAGAAGAATGATGAATTATTGGCAGGTAATAACAAGGGCCTGCTAAAATAATGAATCCTGCGCAGAATAAATATTCTATGCTGACGATATCTTTGTAACAGGGAACATCGCAGTGGAAAGGGGAACTGCACATGGATTGGCCGAGAGATTCCACAGTCGAGGCCTATCTGCAAATATATGCAAGATGGTTACTTGCAATAATAATAAGACTGTCAAAGGGAAACTGAGGAATGCACAGACGGTGCCAGATAACTCAGTTCAACACTAATGCATAATTACGTTAACACTGATTGCTCCAACACAAATTACTGAAGGTCATCGCACAATGGAAAAAAATTTGAATATTAGATAGAGAAATAACAGGGGTCGTGACAGGCTAAAATGGCCTTACTCCAGCACATTACCTTAGTCAAGATGATGATGTCCTCGTTCAATAGGGTGGTGGCGATGGAGGAGGGAATTATGATGCCACAACAAAGTACACTGGTTGATTCAAGCCCCGGGGTCAAAACACGTGGTTCTGAAGGACAGACAAGGCAAGGACGTCCTTCCTCAGGTCATGTTCTAAGCATTCTCTCTCTTGATTTCTCTTGCAATCTCTATTTATAACCTTCGGGGATTACGCCATGGCATCCCACATAGATGGCACAAAGGTCAATTTTCGTCATGCTTTCTACTGTATATGTCGATCCCATGGTGATAGTCAACCCATGTGGGTTCAGAATGAGAGGGGAGGGGGGCAACTTTCTCTTTTTGGCTCCTCCCCAGCCTGGCTGGATGCAGGGGTACTTGGAATTAGACCCAAAAAGCAGTCACTTTGAACAGAAAGAGAGGGTTCAGGCTTATCCATTTTGGGGAATGAAAGTGAGAGTTTACGAAGGGGTGATTTGAAACCTCAGTTCTTGTAGTAAATGAGGGACATTAATTTTTATTTCTTGTCAATTAGGTGGCAAATGCAAAAACAGGTGAGGTTGCAAGAAACATGGCCCCAGTCATTGCAAAAATATATATATATATATATATATATATATATATATATATATATATATATATATATATATACTTTTTTTTTAGAGCCCTTCGTTGGCTGAGTCGGTTGAGCTTCGGACTGTCACTCGATGGTCCGGAGTTCAATTCCCCCGGCTGGCTGATGAAGAGTTAGAGGAATTTATTTCTGGTGATAGAAATTCATTTCTCGCCATGATGTGGTTCGGATTCCACAATAAGCTGTAGGTCCCATTGCGTAACCAATTGGTTCTTAGCCACGTAAAATAAGTCTAATCCTTCAGGCCAGCCCTAGGAGAGCTGTTAATCAGCTCAGTGGTCTGGTAAAACTAAAGTATACTTAACTTTTATTTTTTTTTCATATATATTCCATTCGTCCCTTCAGCCCATTAGATAGAAAACAAAATTTAATGGCAGCTGGAGGAGGCGCCATTAAGGGGGGGTGAACCTTCATAGGCCTACCCCCATATCACCTGATTTAGGGGGGAGACATACTACCCTCTTAGCCCCTGCATCGTAAGATGTTTGGGGGGTTAGATAGCCATTGGGGACAAAAGGACCAGTCAGGGCCATAAGTGGGCCATTATGCTGACCCTTAAGGATTTGCCTATAAGACCTATTTTCCCTACGACCTTTGGCTGGCTGTTGACTGCTTTCAGACTGACGATGTCCTGTGCCCAATCCCAAAAATTGAAAATGATTCCCTGCGACCTGGCCGCTCACAAGCACTCCGTCACAGAGTGCCAAAGCACCAAGTTGGTGCGGCCCTTCTTCTCTTTAAGTTGGAACGGATCGCGAGACTCCTGCAGCTGAAATTCGTCTTTTGTAACGAGCTCAATGCACAGAAGGAATAAGGTACGTCTGGAAGCCCTCAGTCTGATGCCAGTACCTGTCTCTCCTCATGAATTTCTCTCCATTTTCAGTATTTCCGTTTCATTTTCCTAAACAAAGCCCCCTTTGTTCAATCTGACCTAGCAAACCCATTGGCCCCTCATGACTTGTCCCAAGCTCAAATTAAATTAGTTCAGTGATCATAATTAGATCATTCCCACCATAGTGTTACCATGTGCTAAGTAAATCTAATTGATCAATTCCTCCATCGTGCATAAGTAATTTCATGTGAGGGAAAATCATTGGATTTGAATGCTAACCTGGAATTATTTTCCAGAACCCTGTTATCTGGCTCTTCAAGCTGTCTGCCCCTGCCTTGTGAACCAAAAATAGCTTAGACGTTTAACTCTCATCCTGCCACGTGCAAGAGTCTTCTGATTACGCAGTCCCAGGGTACTAGACAGTTCCCCCCTTAGTGAACAAGTTGCATTAACAACCAAAAATCTTTTAACCAGTATGCAGTAAAGTCAATAAGTGTCGAACTACTTTAGGTTGGTAGCTTTTTCAGATTCAGCGATTTGCTACACAGTGTCAAACTTTTATTGCACCTTGTATGTGCTTGCTTGCTACTAAGTCAGCCCTTGAATATTAATTTCTTGATTGCTTCATTTGTAAATAAATTCAGTTTAAAGCATTTACTGGTTATAATTTACCAAGGTAACCTCCAATTCTCTGTTTACTGAGATGCAATATCAAGGTAAGTCAGTTTATTCATTACATTTATCCCTTATATTCCGAGCACTTTGTGTTGGCCTTCAAGGCAGTTAATTAAAAAATCCATTTTCGTTCTTCCAACCGGCCTCAGAATGTAACAATATATAAAAGTATATCTTAGTTTAACCAGACCACTGAGCTGATTAACAGCTCTCCTAGGGCTGGCCCGAAGGATTAGACTTATTTTACGTGGCTAAGAACCAATTGGTTACCTAGCAACGGGACCTACAGCCTATTGTGGAATCCGAACCACATTATAGCGAGAAATGAATTTCTATCACCAGAAATAAATTCCTCTTATTCTTCATTGGCCGGTCGTCGGAGATTCGAACTCGCAGCCAACAGAGTGGTAGCTGAGAACGGAACCCGCTCACCCAACGAGGGACTGTAACAATATATATATATATATATATATATATATATATATATATATATATATATATATATATATATATATATATATATATATATATATATATATATATATATATATATATATATATATATATATATATATATATATATATATATATATATATATATATATATATAAATATATAAATATATAAAATATATATATATATATATATATATATATATATATATATATATATATATATATATATATATATATATATATATATTATATATATATATATATATGTGTGTGTGTGTGTGTGAGTGTGTGTGTGAATGGATAATGAAAAAAGCGAGAAAGTGTAATGAAACTGGATAAAATAAAGAAAATCACTGTGAACCATCACAACTATAATTCGTTTCACTTAAAATAAAACAAGCACAGGCTTTATTTTTTTCCTACTTGAGCAGTTATCATCACTTCTTCATCTTGTATTGAACCGAAATAAAAATCCGCAAATTCGCATCACCACCTTTTGTATAATGCGAGTGAGTTTTGAATTACAGCAATTTGCTGTTTCCCAAGCCGAAGCTATTATTGGTTCATTGTTTATGTCCGCACTGTTACAACGGTAGTTTGCACGTTGGGGTAACTATCATTGCTTCAATAACAACTGATGTTACTACCATAGCCTAGTCAGAAAAGACAAATTGCTGTTTATCACAGACACGGCAGTAAACAGGAAGCCATGCAATTTCCGTGTAGTACAGTTCAGTATAACCAAGTGAAGGGTAAAGTATTAAAAATTTCGTATAAGTGAATACAGGACATGAAAAGTTCGTAGAAGTGAATTTACAGAAAGACCTTTTAGTATATAAACATATTGCAGATTACAAAGGTGGGAAAATGTGTTATATACAGTATATGTGTGTGTGTATGCGTATAATGTGACTGGGGAGGGATTTGGGGTTATTATTTATATTTACAATGCCTAGTTACTAAGGGGGTGGTTAATTATGTACATTATATTTACAAAATACAATTCCATTGTGAAACTACATTATTACATCAGTTTTACATTCTGTTTCTTGTTCTTATGGGTCTAATAAATTTATTGATTTCTTCTGAAGCATTTGGTTGGGGATTGTTATGGGAATGACCTTGACCTTGCGTTTTTCCCCTCAGGCAAGTTGGTGGGGAGGCCTTGCACTAACTCTTTCCGTCTGGACGTTCAGCGTCGGTTTGGTTGTCATAAACACAGCCTTTGTTATTGTTAGATCCCGACATGTGTTGCTTTTGCATTTTATTCTGGCGTTGTCTGTCAGTTCTTGTAGTGCTGGTTTCTTGTTGTGTTTTTCTGACTTTTTCACATTTTCTCACGTCTACACTCAGCCTTTTTTCAGAATTCTGGATAAGGAAAACCAATCTGGGTGTGGTCATAATCCGCATTGGTATGCATCTCCTTAGGCATAGATCCACCAGCTGTTGGCTTTCACCTCCTCAGGGCATAAACCTCATTGGTATTTCTTCCTCGGCTTTTGTCGAGTGTGTTCATTCAGAAGGCTATAGTGATATGCAATAGTAAAATATTAAAGAATTTAGAATTTATGGTGATTACGAGAGGTCTGGTTAAACAAATCATTTATAACTAACTATGGTGATTACGAAATCCATAGCCGTATATACATATGCAAATGTAATAATAACATGAGCCTTCGCATGTTTCCAAACATACTTCTTCATATATACAATGAAATATTAAAATTGTCAAGATTAATTAAGCAGAAGCGAAAAGTCAATCTTAAAATGAACATCCAGTAGTCGTAAGGTAATTCAAAGGTTGATTTGCTATGGATAGTTGCCTAACAAGTACAAATTTTGTGACTATTGATTCTATATCCTCAACGATCTCCGGTCAATATAGTTTACAATATATTGTCGTGACTATCTTGTTCAGTAGTTAGGGGAAGTCCTATTCGGTCAGCATCTGCTCCCTAAACATGACTTTTTCTGTGACTTTTTTTACCTGTGACTTTTTTACCTGGATTCGTCAACAATTCTTTACCATATTCTACGGACTCGCCATAACCCATAAGAAAGGTATTCTCAGACTCCCAGTTTTGTGAAACAAGTCTCGTTCATTTTTACTCTATCAGAAACTTACCAGGTTTGCGGACACATTTCTTAGGCAGTTTATAAAATACGCAGAGGACTCTATTCAAAAATTCTATAAATTAAATATTACAGTCAACGACATAACGCTGTAAGTCAAGACGCAGAATCATTATTCACAAAGGTTCCTGTAAACGACATCCTGAATTTCGTAAGGGAAAAAATCAACTCCTTACGAAGACCTATTTCCTCTGGGCATGAAAAAGTCAAAGTAATCAAGCTCCGTGTAACCAATAACATGCCCTCTTTTAACTGAAAGGTTTACAAAGATTTGAATGTGGGATAGGCAGCTATTACTCTTTAAGCCAATGTCTGCATGTACTTTAATGACTCAATCCCAAAGTGGTTTTGGTGCGTCACGTTGATGACATTTTCACGTTCTGGAATAATAGTTGAGATTTTGATATCTATTTGCAGCAAAATGAATTCATTAATAGCATTACGTTTAACACTGAATGAGAAAAGGACAGGAACTAGCCTTCTTAGATATATCAAAGGTAAAAAAGTACAGTTTCAGCGTCTGTGGAAGACCAACGCTCTCTGTTTCCTGCATTCATTTCCTAACTATCATGACATTGCAATTTCAATGAAGACTGAGGTATTAATGTTATTTTTTTCTCGGAGGATCAGGAACCTGTTATGACGGTTACATAGACAAAGGAGTCGATTTCATCTGTAAACAACTCGACCAGCTGCCTCACCATGTCGGCGGAAAAGCCATCAACCAAGCCAGTAAGATATCTCTTCAAACCAATGGGCATAACAAAATAAGGGATATACCAGCAAAATAAAACTCCCGTACGTAGAGGCATTAAGAACATGTCTATAGGAACATCGAACCCGACCACCCTTCTGCTTTCATATCGAAGAAGCGTAGAGAATGTCCATCAAAATAAAAGAGAATTATGCCTAAACAGCAGAGTTGATATCAACTTACACCTTTCTTGATGGGTCAATGGTCAAAAGTCACTGTACATCACCCATGGTCAAAAGTACAACATTGTTTCGAATACCACGGGTAACGAATCACTTATCAGTTATGATTCTTCTGGTTGTAAGCTTTTTCGTGGGGTATAGTGAATTAGGCAGTAAACGATATTTGTGGCTTAATATTTGTGAGCATATATATATATATATATATATATATATATATATATATATATATATATATATATATATATATATATATATATATATATATATATATATCATATTTTTAAGAGCCCCACCTAATGTAGTGAACTGGATATTTTATATTTGTGGCCTAATGTTTGTGAATATAAGAAAAACCCTCGGCGTATAAGACAAATTCGACAAATTCATAATTAGCCACGAGTTACAAATTTACCAATCAGCTATCATGGTGAAGATGATTGATATCGATTCTAAGTACAAAACCTGAACTCGACAGGCATGTACAGTAGAGTCGATGTCAATTTAAACCTCTCCTGAGAACTGGTGACGAAACATTTATTAATCATAATTCCTCTTGGATGTAAGTTAAGTTATTCCCGAGGTGTAATGAACTGGATATTATAGTATATTGGTGGCTTAATATCTATCTATCTGTCTTATTTATCTATCTTATCTATCTATCTATCTATATATATATAATATATATATATATATGTATGTATATATAGCCCACATGATCATATTTTTCAGAGCTCCACCTGCCACACAAGCACACACACACACACACATATATATATACATTAAACGGAGGCGGACAGGAATACTCTTGATTAGTCATTTGATTGCATGTTTTTCTTATGATCTTCCTGGCTTTCACTCTCCCATAATGGAACTTGCAAGCTTTTTCTACGTCTTATTATTTAAGTCGATTGTCATTTTTTATGTTCAAACTTTGCCTTTGCATAATTTTTCTGTAATTTTTATTGTCAATGTTTTTGTTTTTAATTCTAGAACCCCTGATGATGTAATCATGGATTATGAAACGTTGGGAATAAACATGCAATCAAATGACTAATCAAGAGTATTCCTGTCCGCCTCCGTTTAATGTCTGTATTCGGGCATTCCCGTCCCTTGCTCATTGGTATATATATATATATATATATATATATATATATATATATATATATATATATATATATATATATATATATATATATATATATATATATATATAATCCTCATAATAATAGCTTTCATAGCTTCCCTAATAATATCGAAACAGGACTCGAATATCAGGCGATGATCGAACAATATGATCTGGTTTCAGTAAATTCATTGGCCACTGTTCGAATTAGCCGCTAATTATATCACTTATGACAGATATAAATTATTTATTTAATGCCACTTTGTCCTCCTACCATCTCAATTTCCCCAGAATTTTGGGATATTATCACTGCAAGCCTTGAATTCTTATGGCAAATCGCTGAAGGTGACCTTTTGCCGTAGTAGATTACAAACCTACGTACCTTTAATTAGTAATAATATAAATTTAATTATAAGAAGTCATTGGTGAGAGTTGATAAGCTCACCGTTGAATCACCTTAACAAAAGTGTTCTATACTGTTTTTGTCCGTAACCATTTCATTGCGAGGCCATGTTACATTATTAACTAATAATAATATAATGATAATAATATCCCTTGTTTCAGCTCCAGGCCATATACGGTGAACGGTAAGATGAACACAATACAGTATTCTAAATTAAGTGCGCTAGTAAAAAGTAATATTCATGAACTCTTATGCCCAAGCACTGCTGAAAACAATAGCAACAACTATAATAATAATAATAATAATAATAATAATAATAATAATAATAATAATAATAATAATTCCAGATAAAGAACAAACACCGATACATAATTCAGGTAGTCTGCTAAAAAGGAAGAGTAAATGGCAAATCTCAATAATAATAATAATAATAATAATAATAATAATAATAATAAAATTTTCAAATGGGCTAACTACTGATACATAATTGGGGTAGTAAGCTAGAAAGGAAGAATGCCCGGCAACTCTCAATAATAATAATAATAATAATAATAATAATAATAATAATAATAATAATAATAATAATAATAATAGTAATTTCTGTCGATTTTCTGATCATCGCCTTAAACTACTTCTGTGGCGAAAGGGCGATAAAGTGACGTCCCACAAACAGACAGTTGCAACGGTCGTTGGCTGTTATCCTCAAGAACAGCTTGTTTCAGTGTTGTTGAGTCCCGGGCTTGGTAAGACAGGTTTCGTTAACACTAACTCGAGTTCCTCTTTTTCATTTGCGTTTGGAATCTCGAGCGTTCTGTACTGGTCGATCGTTGGTTCCACTTTGTTTCACTTTGTTTGGTGTTGTGTAGAGTCCTCCACAAGGATGATTCCCTCTCTGACGGGCCCTTGTACGTTCACAAGGTAAGGTGCCTCTTAATGTTTTACAGTCGTGTACGTCAGTATCGTACTTCTTGCAGAATAGTCTTTCTTTTTTTTTTTCTTGTGTGATCTTCACTTCAAGAGGTATTTTGTTGTAAAGTCTTGGTGCGCAGTGTACAAATGCTCATTAGCCAGACTTGGTTTGTTCTTTGTTCTAGGTTCAAATAGGCCATATGCTTCACTTGATGTCTGTTTACAATATTCATTTGAGGTCTAAAGAAGCTTGAGCAGTTTCTCATATATGTCTTGTTGCGAATACATTGCAAGATTTTGGGCGTGAAGGCGTGCTTCAAGGTTTGTTGGGTTGGCGAGTGGATACTGTTGCCAGTGTTGCGTTTTATATTTCTCAAATATTTAGATTGTGGTACTTGAGCTGTGACTTAGTTGTCGTATGAAAGTTTTCCGTTTGCGGGATATGTATTTAAATATTGGTATTTTCGATTTTGTTGTAAATTCCAACAATAACTGTTCAAAATGTTTAGTATATTAGGTGGTGTTGTAAATTGCCCTTCAACATGTGTAAGACTTGGTTTCGAAGCCTATTTATTTGTTAGGTGATCTAGATTGCTTGGAATAATAATTATATGTACTTTGGTTTTATATGAGCAATCTTATGCAGTGTTACGGATGTTTTCATTTTAATTTTATGCTGCAATAGAACTAATTTTACAATGCAATAGTTTAAAATTTCTTGAGGATCAGAGAGGCTTGACTACCATAGCCTTCCTAATAAGGGGTATATTAAGTTAAACTTCATTATTGTAGGCTTAAGTGGCAAACTAGTGATAATGCTTATCAGTATTTATAAAACCTTGCTTGCTGCTCCTTGTCTTAGTATTTCTTAAACTTAAAAGATGGCCCAGCTGATTGTAACAGTCAGCCTTTGTGTTCTTTCCGTTTGCTAGAACATTTTGGGCCTTAAAATATATTTTCTTATTTCAGGTCAGGGTGTGTCGTTAAATAAGCGTGCCACAGAGTTATGAGTCGTCTTAGATGTACCGATACCTTATGACTACACAGGATTAATGGTCGAGTAAGTGTTTCTTGTTTTTTTTTTTTAGTTGTGACGTGAGCAATCCCCCGAACATTTTTTAGCTTTTTTTCAAAATCAGTACTTTTTCATTTTAAGTTTAGGCTTTATTTTAATGAATTTGGTTTTTCTTAGATTCAAAACCATAGTTTTGAGAGCTTTGAAAGTTTATTTTTTTCTTTAAAATTTCAAAGGTTAAAATTTAACTTTTCCAACTTTGAACATTTCAAGAAATCTTAGGATTTGTTTCAGCTTCAGAATTTTTTTTCAAGTATTTAATTTGTATTTGATTATTAGTTTAGTTACATTTTAGCATCAAAAGTTTAATGTGTGTGGAAGTTTAATGTGTGTGGAAGTTTAATGTGTGTGGAAGTTTAATGTGTGTGGAAGTTTAATGTGTGTGGAAGTTTAATGTGTGTGGAAGTTTAATGTGTGTGGAAGTTTAATGTGTGTGGAAGTTTGTGTGTGGAAGGTAATTTTTAAAAATTTGTAGAGTAAATCTATTATTTTTAGGTTAGTGGATTTAAAATGTTTAAATTTATTTAAACTTTTGCCTTATGTAGTTTGACCCTGTAATTTCACCCTGTAATTTCACCTAGTTTTTTTAGAATTATAAAGTTTAGTTAAGTCTCTTTATTTTGGAATTTTCAAGTTTTAGAACAGTAACAATTTTTAAAGCACTGAGTAATTATTTCAGCTTCAAAAGTTTTGCCTATGAATTAAGTTTTGCCTATGAATTAAGTTTTGCCTATGAATTAAGTTTTGCCTATGAATTAAGTTTTGCCTATGAATTTAAGTTTTTCTTTGCCCACTTCCCAAGTCCACCTTTGCCGGGGTGGCGGTGCCATCTGTCAGGCAAAGGTGGACTTGCTAGTTGTGCATGGTGACCAAGTCACCATGCACAACAGGAAGTTCAAAAACAAGCATGGTGACTGTCACCATGCACAATAGGAATTTCAAACCAACCAACTTCAGCCAGCAAACTTTTAACTTAGGGGTTAGGATAAAAGTAATAAATGCTGTAATAAATGCTGAAGTCTATCTCTTAAGGATGCTGAGAATACTGCGAAAAAAAACGCGATAGTCAGACCTAGGGAGATATTTGACTGCGCAAGTTAACAGCAGAGGGTATTACAGTACTTGAGCCCTTAGTTTGGTCATGAGATGGAAGTTTGAATGTATTAGTGCAGCTGAGAATAGGGTAGGGTAGGGTAACTGTCTGACATACTTTTATAACTTGAGTTTCATTCCCACAAGTAAGTAGGTAATAGGTGGATCTTAACAGTTTTCTAAGAGGCGTAGGTCTTGGTATTTTAAAGAATTTTTTTTGACACTGATGAGTCTTGTCAGGTATTCTAATAGGCTGGTTAATAGTGGAAATTGTAATTCGAATTTGGGGAGTCTTGTTAACGTCGTTCCGTCAGCGCGCTCTTAACACCCCCACCCTCCCCGCTCTTACTCTTCAAACAAAGCTTTCATGTTAGGAAATACAGTTCAGATTGCATTGCATATTCATTGACCCCTACCTTCATCCACCTTTCCTCCAGCGCCTTAGCTTGCTTCGGTCAACCCTTTCTAATCCTGAATTCCCGAACTTAATTTTTCGCCTCTTGCAGTTGTGCAGTTTCAATTCCTTAGGACTGGATACTGAAGGACGAAAGTTGCCAGATGGTGTTTGCGTTGCATGGCACCTTCACAGTTATGTAGTACTAAAGTTAGAGGCGGCTGTTTCAGTGTAAGATCGGTGCCCTATTAAATCTTATAGGATGGCACTCTCTATCCTGTTATGTTTTTGGGAGTTTGAAGGAACAATAGTAATACATGGGATTGTTATTCTGAAAGTTGATGGCAGTTCGAAGTAACAATAATACTAATACTAGGCATTGTTAATGGGATACTAATAAAAGGGATTGTTAATGGAAAGTTGACCCATACGATATAGTATTAATTATAGTAATAACTTTAGAATAGCTGCTGGGACTAACTTGAACATGCTGTTTTCACTCTAAGCTGGTAGGTTATGTCATGGAAACTTTTAGTACATTCTAAAACCAAACAAACTACTTTTCTTATGCACAGGCTCTTGGTGTAACTGCAGCAGACCATAACATAGACGCTAATATTAATGGGAAGCAACGCTTTTCGTCAAGAAGAATATCCTGAGAGGATTCGAAGCGCTCTGAATTAGGTTACCAAGACAACTGGAACTCAACTAGTAGATGCTGTGCATATGCTGGGAGGATTCGAAGTGCTCTAAATTAGGTTACCCAGACAACTAGAACTTGTAGATGCTGTGCTGTACCTACTATTCAATTTTTTAATAATGACTGCTTTGGATATGTAATATTTACGATATGAGAAATAAACTGAAATAATGGTTTTTAATACTGAAGAGATTCTAGTTTATTAACCTCAAATTTTGGAGTTTACTTGCAGTAGTCTATGCAGATTTAAGCTTCCTATCTAGCAAAGTGATACTATATTTTGACCCCTCTGATGACAGGAATAATCAGTGTTTATTAAGATCATTCCTTATGATCTGGAGATCGCATTCGGCTGAGAATACTTGTAAAGCTAACTTGAGCGATAATAGTTGGAAGTGAAAATTCACTCTTGACATACTGCAAAGAAATTATTTTAAGGATATTATGGGGTTGAATTGAGTCCAAATTGATATGTAAAGGTTATAATTAGTTTGTAAAGCAAGTTAAGCAGACTGCAGATATTCAATAGTGATATAGCAATTGTCCCGAGAGCGGTTATTTCTTAAGCTTGTAAATTGTTCTAGTTACTGTGGCTGTCGATGGTTACTACAACACAGGCTTTAGCGTTGGACTTGTATGGGAGGCGATAGAAATGCAGCATTTTGGTTAATGCATTGTTTAATTAGTTGGTGGCCTTGTCTCTGGCTCTAAAGTTTTTGAATGTTTAAAATTGCTCAAAGGATTTTGTGATGGGGGTTGCGCTTCTGGTCCTTAGTCTTACCAATCTCTTGGTAATACTTGGTTTTAGAAATAAGAGTAAATTGGGTTCGCTT
>NC_089768.1:6405000-6415000 GCF_040412425.1 Macrobrachium rosenbergii | reverse complement strand
CGCTTCAGCATATCATTGTGAACTTCAGTAACGTATCTCTTGGTCTCTCGGATATAATTCGTTCTAAGGGAGCAACCAATTCTTGAAATGATGCTGCCCGTCGCGCAGTTTATATTGCCTGTGTTCTATGACGCCTCTATCTTTTAGGTAGTCCATAAAAATTTTCCTCAGGCACGGGAATTCGTGTATGAATTCTAGACAATGATTTCAGTGAATATATACTTGTCGTTCTTTAGTATGGATATGTCATCTAGGGATCAGCGATATGCGCTGGGTCTTGGTTTCATTGTATAACGTATATGACAAATTCATTTGCATGTTTGCGGCAAGTATTTATTAATCACTGGGGACCCTATACTGAAAGGTGAGATTAGAACCGTAGTATCGGTGTAACAGAGGCTATTTATTTTTATTTAGTTAAAATAGTGCATCAGAACGGGGGTGAGTTCAGTTTAATATTCAAGGTATCTGCGTACATATGACATAGATATAATAAGAGACTGCCACCATGGAGAAGTCGGCTTGTGCGTTTCTTACATCAACAAAATATAAAAGGACTGGAGAGGCTAATGATAGGTAATGACATAGCAATTCTTTAAGGATATAGATTGAAGTGTTTGTTGAGCAGTTAGGTTTGAATCCAAACTGCTTTTCGGAAGTGTAGAAATGGGAGAAGCCTCAGTGTAAGATCAAATTTAAATCCCTTTGATGAGTTGGTAGTGATTGCAGTCGCAATAATTGTCTTGGGCAGTTTCATCTTTCAGCTTGATTTTGATTGATGGTATCATGTGAACCAAAAGTATGGATTCTTGAAGAAACTGGTGAATTATGCAAGCAGTAAATAGTGCCGCAAGAAAGATGCAAATTACCAAGCGGCAGAATTTGAAAGCTGCTGTGGGGAGACTATCATAGCTGGGCGATTTATTGTTAGGGACGTTCTTCATGGCCTCTCTGATGTATCCTGGCGTAATTTGACTGGTAAAATGAAATCGAATCTTATCAGTAAGGCTGTTATCTGCTTCCCTTCGGGAGCCTTTATTGTTTATGCAACACAGAACAAAACTAAAATGATTGCTCCACACTACTGCAATAGCCTTGTCAGCGAAGGCTTCTCTCTGTGATGGCTTCTTGTTCTTAGGATTTAGGGACTGACTGTCATTCCAAAAGACGAAGGTAATCGCCAGAATCTAATTTTCATTTAGCCGACAGTGCTGAACAGCAAGTTTGAATTGTTCTCCTGCCTGTATCGTTAGAATTGCAAAGTGTCCTTACCTATGGCTAACATTTTGTCTCCACAATAAAAACATTTTTCTGGAATGTGAATATAGCTCTTTAACAGTCTTTCCAGCCAGGTGAGTTACAAGAGATACCTTGACGTAATCTAAAAGTATCTCTGCCTGAGTACAGTAATGGTGCTATTATATTTGAACAGAATTCTTTTAGATCTCTCCTGCAGTGATCATACCCTAGTTGGGGTTGTTTCAAATTATATTATCAGCAAGTTGAGGAACCAACAGTAGCTTAGAGTTTGAGGTTATCCTGAAGGACCTGGCTTCTTGGAGGATTTTAAAGTCCCTGTTAAGGTATGTGATCTTAACAATTCGAAGTGAACGTTGCATTTCATAACGACACATGCAGGCACTGTAATGTGATACAGTAGTCCAGGCAAGAGGCTGTAATTGTATCTACTTTGTATACATGTGGTAGAAGTGGTACTAAAGGTAGTGGAGAGTATGGTAGTTACTATATATAACTATTTCATTTAAACAAGAGCAATTCGCAAGATAAACAGAAAACCATGTCTGAAATGGAAATGCAATGTAAACTGTAATTGTCTGATACTAAAATTCTAACATACAGATTTATATATCTAAATGGAAAAGAATATGTCGACGTCTGCTAAAGTTTAAAATCATTGTAATCTGTTTGCAAGACCAGGCGTTCCCCTGGATCATAACAAATTAAGAACAAAAAACTAACGCAAGTGAATAAGCATACTAGAAGACAGCAAATATTTATGACTTTTTATAGCTTTATAGTTAGTTTAGAACTCTTAGGAATGTCACTGTACATAAGTACCTACAAAAAATGAGTCTAGTCAATATTCAGATAATTAATCGATAGGAAAAGCAGATGTCATCTGCATATAATTGCCAATATCATCCTTAGACATAAGGCCATGGGGCTAGCTGACATTTTCATGCAAATCGCTATTCTCATGGTGGAAAATGTGTGCATGTTTGCAAAAGTAATAAAAATAATACCATGTTATTTTTTTTTAATTCGAGACAACATACAGATACAGTTTATACTTGAAATGAACGATTACTCTGTAATTAATTATAATAGTACATATAGTAATGCTGAACCCAAGTGCTGGTGGGGTGTGGACATGCTGAATGGCGTCCTTGTGATTTTCAGAACAAAAGAAGGCTTTTTATCCTTAGTTCATATTGACTTATGTGCTAGTAGCTCTTTAAATAATACCTGGCATCCCAAGTCAGCAAGTGCTGAGTATTTGCAGCTATCATCGAATTCATTCTGCTCCAATCAGAGCCTTGAAACTCTCTAAATCACAGTTCCTAGAGACCTACTGACTGTGGGAGATGTTTTGAAAACTTCTGTGTTTTTCTAGTGCTTGGCCCTCTCTTTACCTGAAAATTTCAGTCAACCTTTGCACCAGTGACTTTAGCACCTAACAGTACCTGTGCTTCACACACAAGCTCCCCACTCACAAACAGTTTTAGAAACTGTAAATGCAAGTTTCTCCGAAGAGGAAAAGGAAATTGCATATATAAAATGCAAAGACCAGATACCAAAATCCATCTCCCAGGAGCAATCTACGAAAAACTTATCTTTCTGCCAGCATTAAGACCTGCCAGTCTACACGTGTTCTGTTGACTCTTACACTGTCACCAAGGGAACCTGCTGATTTCAACCTGACTGCAGTGTAAAATGGTGCAGCAAATACCCTGATTACGGTTGCTCGTCTTATAGCCTATGTAGATGTTATTTTTTCGCGATTTCCAATAACTAACGAGTAATACTTTAAAGGTTTAGTTTTTATGAAACTTTGAGTTTTTAGCCATGCATTTACATGCATTATGAAATCGAAATTTTAAAAATTAGCTTTGATGATATTGTTGCTATGAGCAAAGTGAACGTCACACGGAATTCTACTGGCAAAGATTTTAAGATATTTTAGGATCCGCTTTAAGGCCTACGTCATTAGATCTGTAGGTTCCTATTCAGTTGTTATTTGTTTTGTCACCGATGAACTTCTGCTTCCTAGGAACCATGACAATATTTTTGTTAAGTGAATAGGCCCTACCGATATATATGACTTTCGTGTCGACCTGAAGCTGAATATATGCTGTATATCTGATTTTTTTTAACTTCCTAGTCTGATGACCATTGTCCACTTTCATACTGGAATGCAAATCTTTTTTGTGTATTCATTTCGTGGATGAAGTCTGATGAGACCGAGAGAGACTCATGAACGAATCCAAAAAAACTGAGTCTGGATTATAGGCTATCTAAAAATAAAAACTCATTAGACACTTGGTAAACATATCTCAATAATCATCAAATTCATAAAAATTAAATCAGAAATATATTAGCAGGAGGCAGATGAAAAAGGTTTTTAGTATTATTAAAGTCAGATTTCTAGTTTTTTTAAATATAAGTTATAAAACAATTAAGAACATTTCGCTTATTGGAGATCATTGATAATCATAAATGAAATCGTAAAATCAGTTTTGCCGACACAATTTAACAATGGTGCCTGTACGCATTTTTTAACAAAGCAGACATATCCCAAAACAGAAGCAATGGTTCACAAGAAATTTGTTAAATACTTAAAGAACGTTCGATAACGAATCGTTTCTTATATATCTGTTTTAGCATTTCTTCCCTTGGCTTTTTTCTTCTCTCTCTCTCTCTCTCTCTCTCTCTCTCTCTCTCTCTCTCTCTCTCTCTCTCTCTCTCTCAGGACTTTCCTGACAGTTGCCCGTTCCACTTCAACTAAACGACCGTCATTTTCGTCACCATCCCTCCTCGCAGCCTAACTTTTAACTTAACTTTCCTCTCTATCCATAGGAGTATCGCTTTCTTTGATTCCCTGCCACCCGTCAGTACAGGGAATATAGCAATAATGACAACGATAACAAATAAAAAGGGCGAGCTTCTTGACTGCGGACACAGGCTGTCTAATTCTAAAGAAATTCCACGGCTGCCCCAAATAAACCTCCACGACAAGGCACCATATTATAAAGCCAGCTGATGCATTAAGATAAGATAACGAGGCACCCGCTCGTTAGTGGGTGATTAGACCTATGATAACAAGGTGATTAGAACCGGGATAACAACCCTTCGCCGGTAATTATCTCGACGGAACTCATTCTGGATTTAATTTTGGGATTTCATAATAAAGGGGTTGTTTAGTATGGAGAAGGAGAGGGGTTGGTTGACCCTGGAACGTGATTGAAGGATAGAAGACTCCCTGGAAGCAGAAATCCTTCCGCGATAATTTCATTCGGTCACACCATCGTCATTCTCGTTGTTATTGCTGTTAATCCTATCACCATCACAGCAGTAAAGGCAGTAACTGGCTCAATATTTAATTTCTGATTAACTGCTCATATTCAGCTGGAAATATGGATAATATAACTGAAGTAATATTGTCTTCCTTTTTTTAAAATAAAACCAGATTTATCATTTCTTTCCCTAGAACTAGGGCATCAAGATCCTTTAGGCCCATTTGTGAATGAATTTATAGATTTTGTATCTATGTAGTTGGTGATACGGTCAAATGCCTTGTAAAACCCATGGATTGTATCTCCATGTACCTCTTTTTAAGGACACCACACGCCTAAATCTTTAATAACAACATTGTGATTTCACGCCTGATGACACAACGAATCATATTTGGACACGGGAGGGTATTACCAATTTTAAACATCAGCCTCAGCATCTACACAACTAATGTGCTTTGACAGACCTCGTAATTAACAAAGGCTTCAAGACTAATCAACTCTTTGCTTATCACTATATTCATCTGAATGATGACGGCGACCGCCCCAACCCTCTCTAACCAGTCACTCTCTCTCTCTCTCTCTCTCTCTCTCTCTCTCTCTCTCTCTCTCTCTCTTGGTTTCTTGCTATCATTGCAACTTCCTTGTCAGTGTTTATTATGTTTTGAATATTATTTGTTATGTAAAAGATTTGTGACTTGCATACTTAACCAGATGCATAATTTGATAAAACACGAAACCATTTGCGATAGAAATCTAGTGAGAATATCAATTTGAATTTACAAGTCAGGCGTTCCACTAAAGTCAAGCAACATATAAGGAAAAGATAAGACGAGAATCCTGTGTGCGGCTGTTTGGTGCTAGTTACGTCTTTTTCGTGGTGCTTTTTAACATACATATCCAAGAAATTATACAGTGAATAACGTTTCCTCGGCTGTGTATCCCGTCGTCATTTTTGTGGTTTTTATCTAAACAGAACAGGTTTTATGATGTACTCGACTTTACCATATGATTAAATATAAAATAGGAGAAAGCTCCAAAGTTTCTGTTGGGAAATCAAAATCGATGTGTATGTAAACATTTTCTTGATCGACTGGTGTATCTGTTAGTGGTTTTTGTGCCTTGCAAGTGCCACGCTTACCTGATTTGCTGTAGGTGTTAGCCACGCCAGTGTCCTGAAACCTTGGTGTCGTCATGGCCTGTTGTTTGATTGGACTCACGAAATGTATACTCAGGTTGACTTGCCTATACCTTTTTTTATATGTTTATCGATTATTAATAGTTCCTTCTTAGTTAATCTAGTTCTTTTGCTCATAGTGGCCAGTCTTGGGAAGGCTTTTTTTTATTTGTTATTGAAAAAGATAACTATATTGAAATGTGCGTTTTTTGCAAAAAATTTTCATAGTACTAAGACATGAAATATGAAACTAATTCAGTAAATGTAAAATTCAAAGATTCACTTGTTAATTACGCAGAAAAATTACTTGTAAATCTGGATTCTATAAACCATCTTTGTAACTAAAATTTCCTTTTCACAAACAACATTGTGTCAAGGTAACTATTTGTGTGTTTGTAACATATCCATGAACAGCATAAGTAACTTGTGGTTAGTGCAATGGCAGTGTTTCTATCTACAATTGCTTTAGCTGCTATATTATCAAAAATTATTTCCAAGAAATTATACTCATTTAATTTCAAACCACTTTACAGTAACTTTATTTTCTATGCTGAAGTACTGAAAACGCAATTGCAATTAATATTCGGTTTCACCACGTCAGCCATATTTTGTGACATTTTTGGGTGCTAACAAAGGAATGTATCTGAAAACCTACTCCCTTTCATCATCGATTATGGATGTACCTCGATATTTCCCTAATATTTTTCCATTTTAGGGTGTTGTTTTCAGTTTTTTTACTGGTATTGACATCAAGTAAAGTTGTTATAAATTTTTAACAAAAAGTATTCCGCTGTGTTTACATACTATACAGTAGATAACACAATCTACAAACAGTAGAATAAAACGACATTTACACTGTTGCAAGAACAAATATGTTAACAACATACATTAGGCAAGGACATAACCACTTCTTAGACAATGTCGTTGTAAACAATTTTGTGAGAACAAAATCAATGTATGTAAATTATATTAATAAAATCAACCAGTCACAAACTCAAGAAGGAAAGCTATATCACAATACAAACACTCAACTGAAAGGAAAACATAATTTAAAACACATACTTCAAACACTGACCCGTGAATATTTTTAACAAACTCCCTTTGTATACAGTTTTCAATAAGCAAAGGTCAAAGCAGAATTTACTTTCGTCGAATGATAACAATTCTCTCTGATTCCATTTTTTTTCCTGCTGGCCCAAACTGCATGCAGATAACCCGTAACTAACACTAACATAATGTTAGTCACCCTCCGTGGTCTACTCGGAAAAATCAACATTAGGACATTTATAAAACAATCTTGTGCTGTGTTACAAGGGTCATGCAACACGTTTTGAAATCCCACAATACATGTGGTAAATGAACACAAAAGTAAAACATGTGCAAGACATATTCTGTTTCTCCACATTTATCACACTAGTCATGATCCGTAAGTTTTAAAATACTTAAAATCGATGGTTAGTGGTAATAACACCATGTACATATTCATACAGAAATTCTCTCTCAACATTTTTAATTAATGTAATGTTAACTCTTCTTCAATCTTCGGTGCAGCACCAGGTTTTAAGTATGAATAAATGTCCTTGTTAGTCAGTATAGGAAAGTTCTTACGCTTACATACTATCCGAAACACCTAAATGGCAATTTGGGAAAAACCACGGGGAACAGTACGCATATTCTCGTAGAAAGGGATTCTCAAATAGAGAGTTTATCCTCATTTTGCAATAGTATGCACTCAGTCAAATATTATTTTTAACCGCTCGTAATGCCGTACAACTAAAAAATCGACGGAGTTTTAGAATAAGTATCAATAATTCCTAGACCACCTTCAAATTTACTTAAACATAGTGTCTCTTCGAACTGGGCGATACATACCATTCCTAAGGTATTGTATATGAATTTATTTCAGAAACATACTTCTTTATATATGCGCCACATACCACACCTTTGGCAACAGCAATGAATTGCAAAGAGTACCCTTCTGAGAGATTGTTAAAGGTCGAACACACATCATATTTACTCTTACCTTCATTTTATTTACCAAAAATTTCCAAGCATCACCACAAGTCTCCTCAAACCCCGTATAATATACAATACCAAAGATCTTTAGACGGGATGTAGTTTTCAACCATGGTAGCAAGGCTAGGGTCTTACCTTCCTAGCCCAAAGACCATAACAGTTGTCTCTTCTTTACTCAGACTTGCACCCGTTGCAACTTCAGATTTATCTATTACCTTATAACAGTCATAAACAAATAACTCTGTAGACACAAAAGCATATAGTTCATCTGCAAAATCTTGTAGTTTTATTTTTTTCATAATGAGAAGCGTCGGTGCAGTTATGTTCGGGTTTCTAATTATCGCTCTAAACAGATGCTCTTGAAACAGACAATAAAGGTGCATAGACAAGGGACAGCCTTTTCTTACTGGGCGAGTTACACGAAAGGAATAACTCAAAATACCAGTTATGCATATACTGCTGTCACAAGCTTTATGCAATATTTTTATCTAGTCACTAAATCTTTGAAGAAAACCAATTTTACATAAAACCTGATCCAAAGTCTAAATGTACCTTGTCAACAGCCTTGGCCCGAGCGAGACTCAGTCTAAATGTACCTTGTCAACAGCCTTGGCCCAATCGAGACTCAGTCTAAATGTACCTTGTCAACAGCCTTGGCCCAATCGAGACTCAGTCTAAATGCACCTTGTCAACAGCCTTGGCCCAATCGAGACTCAGTCTAAATGTACCTTGTCAACAGCCTTGGCCCAATCGAGACTCAGTCTAAATGTACCTTGTCAACAGCCTTGGCCCAATCGAGACTCAGTCTAAATGCACCTTGTCAACAGCCTTGGCCCAATCGAGACTCAGTACGAACATATCCGTCCTTGTATCTTGTGCATAGAAAAACAAATCCCGAATGGTATTATTGCATTTATTATTGATCTGCATGGAACAGCACGGTGTTGTCCATCTGATATAACCTCTGACATCTTATCAAGCAGTCTGTTTTGCAACACCTTTGCAAACACTTTATAGTCTGCATTAAGTAAGGTAACTGGTCTCCAGTTTTCTGTCCTGTCTCCATGTTTAGCAAGTAATTTAATAATACCTTTGTACTGACTTACTGACATAGTTCCAACTATATTTATATATGTCATCATGCCAAGAAACTCATCTTTTATGGCTCCCCGGAACCTTTTATAAAATTCAATGGGTAACCCATCACAACTGGGAGATTCATTGTTGTGCATACTTTTAATCGCGCGCCACACTTTATCTTCCTGAAGCGTGTCAGCCAAACCTTTCATCTTCGTTAACAAACGCCTGACAAAAATTAAAAAAAAACAACCTATCACAGATATGTCACCCCTACAAAGGTAAACACTTCTTCAAATGTTTTTTTTAAAACAGGTTAAGATCCCGTATGTATTTTCAAACACTTTCCCATCTTTCGAATCTATTTTGGAAATGCTATGATCACTACTTCCATCCTTCTCTCTACCTACCAAGTATGATTAGACTTTCTCACTTTTAACAAAATCTTTAACTCTCGCCCTTACCTTATTTCCCTCAGAATCTCATCCTGAAACCTACTAATCCTCTGTTTTATTAATTGTATGCATTCGTATTAGGTGCCGGTGCGATAGCGGATGTCATACAGCTGCCTCAAACATATTGCAGTAATTTCAACAAACCAAGTTTCTCATTTGATAAATTTTTACTCAAAGTAACAAAAAAACGTTTACTTTCCAGTTTTGCCCAGTCCCACCAGGAAAGTATGTTGAAAAAACGACTTTCGGATAATTTCAAATCCTCCCAAAAAGTCTTAAACATCTAAACAATGTTTTCAGTTTCTAACAACTGCACATTAATTTTAATCTCCAAATTCTTTTACCTATTTTACTCTGATTAACCTTTAGTTTTAAAACCACCATATTGTGATCAGAGAAACTTAATGGTATAGTTTGAGAATACATAATGCCTTTGAAAATCGGAATCTATATCCATTTCTAACAGGTATATTCTTGAATTCCACCCGAGAATTGATAAATATCTCTTAATTTCAATTGTTTAATGAGAGCAACTAAGGCCTTTGATACCAAATTATTGTTTGCAATACTACAGTCTCTTGTGGTTGTCACACAATTAAGATCTCCAACCATGATCAGTGAGGTTTAGTTGGGCCTTAAAAAGAAAAGCACATTTCGAAAAAAAAAAAATCCTCTCTCTTTTACCTTGTTCATTTCTGCAGGGGCATAAAAGTTAACGACAGGAATCATACAACCATTATACA
>NC_089768.1:6372500-6400000 GCF_040412425.1 Macrobrachium rosenbergii | reverse complement strand
TCTAATTTTCCATAACGCCGGCGTCTGTGGTTTCGGATTTCCTATATATTTGAAACCTATTAATGGCAGATTCAACGTCAATTTCAATTTTTCTAATCTGCCTGCCATCAGCTCTATTTTCATCATTATGATTGCTAGATGTTGTGAATTCCGTGACCTGCAGTTCTCAGGGTCAGAATTAAGCAGCACTACAAAATCAACTGCTTGAGAATCAGTGCTCACTTGCTGATCAAACTTTCATTCCCAGAGAGACATATAACATAACAAAAAACTAACATTCTGTTTTAAAGGAAGCAAACGACTGCACACAGTACAATCTAGAAGTCAATTAAAGAAGATTAATTAAGAATCTGTAAATTAAATTCTCATGTATTAGAAAAAAAAGATCCTATACGTCTTTTATTTATTTTTTTCTTTACCTACCTTCGTTGTTAACACTAGATTTACTTCTTGATCCTATTTTAAGTTATTATAATGCATTCGATCAAATTTTCCATGTCATTGGAATTTTGCTGTGTTTAATAGGATAGGCACCCTGCAGTCGAAAGATAAAGGAAGTTTTTAATTTAAACCCAAATTCTTAAACATATTTTCCAATTTCATGATGTCAGTGCCAAAATGTTTAATGCACTCTATGCGTCATGCTCTGTTACAAGTCATTTGCAAAGTGTGAAACAGCTTCGTCCTCTTCGGAAAGATTAAAATTTTATGGTTTCTGGTGAGCAGCTCTCGGCTAGCACGCTGTTGGCCCAGCGTTCGACTCTCCTGCCGGCCAGAGAAGACTTGGAGGAATTTATTTCTGGTGACAGAAATTCATTTCTCGTCATAATGTGGGTCGGATTCCACAATAAGCTGTAGGTCACGTTGCTAGGTAACCAGTTGGTTCTTAGCCATGTAATATAAATCTAATCCTTCGGGCCAGCCCTAGGAGAGCTGTTAATCAGCTCAGTGGTCTGGTTAAACTAAAATATACTTAACTCATGTGAGCAGCTTTTCAAATGAAAAAGGGATTTTGGGTTGTAAATCACAAAGCAATTCCAAGTAATACTTTAACACCTGGAGTTCTTTCTTGATTACCAGCCAAGTTGAACAACCTTGCTCGTTATCTTATTGGATTTCCTGTGGTATCCCATCCAGTTTTCTTATTTTGTTTTTATCATTGTTTTGTTCCACTGGAAGTAGTTTTGAAGTTAGGTTTAATTTTCATACGTTTTAAACTAATCAAAATGAATTCCACGTACTTTTCCAAGGCCTGGGTTCCGAGTTAATTAGGAAGTCGGTCGTTCCGAGAAAAGCAAACGTCTTCAGGCGCTTCGATAACTGTTTACAACACAAGTTTAGTATTGACTAGAGGCTTCTCAACGAAGCCGAGCAGTGCTACGTAATTCATCGGAGTTTTGAACGTCACCACCAGACGTCATCACAAGGATTAGGCAATTGCTTAATGACTTGACAAGCCTTCCTGTTGGCTCAATTGCTGTCATTTCATTTTCTCCTTACGATAATTACATCGTGTGTAGAGAAATTATTTGTTAACGGTTAATTTTCTCTAATATTCGTAATGAGATAATTAGCATGCTACCTTAACAATAACGGTTCGGATAATTTGCCATGTGCTTGCAAAACTGTCAGGATTGGCGTTTCGTTTCCCCCTCTAGGTAGGAAGGGCAGTAGGGAAGCATGTCAACATATAAAGAAATTTGCATGGCAAAAATTATCGATATTAGTAACAGCAATTGCACTTTCTCTTTTTGAGCCCGAATCCATGTAAAAGCCGGGAGCACAAGGAATATAACAATGCAGTGATATACCAACCGTCATGACTCAAGATAAATATGAAATTTTTTTACTCATCTACGAATACTATTGTGGAAATATACGCTTAAAGAAATACTGCTGACTATAAGACCAAAATTACCTATAAGAGGTAAAATTGAAACGGCGATTTCACTAAAGAATATTTTCATAAGGTTAAGTATACCTTAGCTTTACCAGACCACTGAGCTGATTAACAGCTCTCCTAGGGCTGGCCCGAAGGATTAGACTTATTTTACGTGGCTAAGAACCAATAATTGGTTACCTAGCAACGGGACCTACAGCTTATTGTGGAATCCGAACCACATTATATCGAGAAATGAATTTCTATCACCAGAAATAAATTTCTCTAATTCTTCATTAGCCGGCCGGAGACTCGAACACGGGCCTAGCGAGTGCTAGCCCACAACTCTACCGACTCGTCCAACGAGGAACTCATAAGATTAAGGAGATATCTTTGCGGTAAAGTGTTCATGTGAAGGTTAGGTGGATGACTTGAGGATACAAAACGCAGGAAGAATAGTGACATCTCTTCCATATTATAAGAACCCTCTGCTGCTATTTTAAGCATTAGGGTTTTGACTAGCTTTAATTGTTCAAATCTATTGAATCATCAGGTCATGATTATCACAGAGAACATAAAAAATAAATGCGAATGGGATCCCTGATTTCAAAGGCTAGCATGGTAGAACAACTTAAACGCCTCTTGGTGATGGTTAGTGAATCATCCGCACGATATTCAGTGAGCGTTCATAGACTAAATCTCATTTTCAAAACCACGCTGCATGTGACGGGTTGAGTGAGATGGTTGGTGTATTTTCTGAATGAGGTTTAACCCCAACAAACAACCACAAATAGTAATACTGATCACCTTGACGTTGGATGCAGTAACATGACGAAAGCATTTGGATTCTTTTGCTGATAAATGAAACCAACACAATCTCGCTGTTAAATGTTGAGTACATATCAATTCGAGATAATTAAAGGTGTCTAAGAGAAACTTAACAGGATCATAGTAATTTCCTGATGTAATTTATATGGTGATAATTAATTTCGAAGTCATCACTCTTGAAGAGACTTTTGGTTAACTGGTTTACTGCTCTCATTCACCAGGCTGCATGCATCCGCTTGCTTCGTCACGAGGTCAAAACTGTTCCTCGGGGTCACTCATTGCCTTCACATATTTTCAAAAGATATTTCTGCCATTATTGCGCTAACACACACACACACACACACACACACACACATATATATATATATATATATATATATATATATATATATATTGCATATGAACCATTTTAGGTATATATATTATATATATATATATATATATATATATATATATATATATATATATATATATATATATATATATATATATAACGATGTGAAATTTAATAATCGCCTTGTTATTTTATTTCTTTTGTATGTATTTTACAACCATTTAAAGGTCTTGTGATACATGCATATTCAAATAGACCACGAAAATATCTCCATATTTTCATAACAGCCTTCACTAGAGAATTTGCGCTGGCAAAAGTCGTTCAAGATCAGGGTTGCTTTGAATCATACCGATATTTTTTCACTTGCTGCACTGTTATTGTTATGTTACATACAATGACGTACTGTATTCTTAGCTTCTGTATTTTCCCTTTCAATAATAAGCATCACCCCCAAACAGCTTGATTTCCTATCCCCATTCCCGGAACTCAAGGTCTGTCGTTCTTTTTGTATTCGTTTTATACTGCCTTTTCTTCTTCTTCCATTTCTTTCATAACATCTTTCTCCTCTGTGAATGAGCAGTAGAAAACCTGCTGATGCAAGAGGCTTACATTTCACGCTTAACCTGGCACCCTACATCTTAAGCCCTTGACGCAGGCTGCCTTTAGGTAATAGCTCAGAAAAGCCCTCAACAAATTACTGTTCACTCGCTTTCAGTTTTTTTCTATATTGCTTTTGCATGTAGTCTGTTCAGGAGCCATAATTCTGCCCTGATACATTTTGTTCGTTCGTACCTATTCATTCAACACGGTTTATTTGTCCTTTGACTTTAAGGTGATTCAGATTCGACGTTAATCACAAAGTCATAAATTTGGTAAATTCCAATGCAAGCCAGAATTTGATTTAAAACTTTATAATTGATTATTCCTCTCTTTGTGAAGCATCCAGTTCTTAGCCAGAATTCAATAGATTCACTTCGAACGGAGGAAAAAATTACTTTTCATTTTTATAGTTAATTATGTGCGAGCAAAGAAAAGTGCTTATATATATATATATATATATATATATATATATATATATATATATATATATATATATATATATATATATATATATATATATATATACATATATATGCATACACACAAACAAACAAACACACACACACACACACATATATACATATATATATATATATATATATATATATATATATATATATATATATATATATATATATATATATATATATATATATATATATATATATATATATATATATATATATATATATATATATGTGTGTGTGTGTGTGTGTGTGTGTGTGTATATACTGTACATATATATGAATAATGTTTGTGTCTGTATGCATTATGCATGTATGTGTAGTGTGGGAGAGAAAAAAATCAAGCAGAGGAAAATAAAAAAAAAAAAATTCATACATCAGTGACTACCTTGCAGCTTTATAAACCCCTCACGTAACTGTATATACAAAAGCAATGTTATGTGTTCAAGCTATTACTCTACAACACTAAGAAATTCAGTTACAGCTTCTTTTTCTTAATTCCTAACCATTGAGGAACTACTTTCTGCTTCTTGTCTTCTTCGATTGGTCACACTTGCCGATTTCTTGTTATAGTATGCATCTTGAAGGATCGTATTTGTATTTATGTGACGATTATATGTATATATATTATATATATATATATATATATATATATATATGTATGTGTGTGTGTGTATGTATATATATATATATATATATATATATATATATATATATATATATATATATATATATATATATATATATATATATATATATATATATATATAATTTTAGTATTTATGACTTAGACCATCGGCGGATAGTCTCTTGTTTTTCAGTCTTTCTTAAGTTGTATTTTAACAGAGGCCTTTCACATTCACAACTGATCTCTGATCCCCTCTCCTGCAGAAAACAACCAGATTTGCAGAACAGCAGCACCAATATGTAGTAAATGTGCCTCGCTGTAGAAATTCTCAGTTCCAGAGGTTCTTAATTCCTCACACCGTTAGACTGTGGAATAGTCTCCCTGAGGATTTCGTACAATTCGAACTGCAAAAGTCCAAGCGAAGATGTAATGCATCACTAACCTGGTACTATTCTCCTTGCATTTTAAATCATTTTCATCTATTAATTAATTTATTAATTAATGCGTGAGTGCGTTCTTGAAGTATAAACGCATATATACATATACATATACACACACACACACACATATATATATATATATATATATATATATATATATATATATATATATATATATATATATATATATATATATATAATGTATATATATATGCATATATATATATGTATATATATTATTATTATTATTATTATTATTATTATTATTATTATTATTATTATTATTATTATTCAGAAGATGAACCCTATTCATATGGAATAAGCCCGCTGTTAAATACTGACTTGAAGTTCAAGCTTCCAAAGCATATGATGTTCATTAGGAAGAAATAAGAGGAGTAAAAAGAAATACATGAAGAAGAGATCTCACTTGTTAAAAATAGAAAAGTAATTTATTAATTTACTTTTCTATTTTTTAACAAGTGAGACTCTTCTTCATGTATTTCTCTTTACCTCCTCTTATTTCTTCCTAATGAACATCATATGCTTTGGAAGCTTGAACTTCAAGTCAGTGGCCCCAGCGGGCTTATTCCATATGAATAGGGTTCATCTTCTGAATAATAATAATAATAATAATAATAATAATAATAATAATAATAATAATAATAATAATAATATATATACATATGAATATGTATATATGCATATATATATACATTATATATATATGTGTATATGTATATGTATATATGCGTTTATACTTCAAGGAACGCACTCGCATTAATTTAGTTCAATATGATGAAGCATTTGAATGTTCCTCATCCAAAGTTTTCCTGGATGGCAGTTCCTCTGATAGGAAAGCTGATATTAATGTTTTAATGTTTTCAGAAGCACTAAATTATCTGGGAATATTTTCCGGTCAGATCTCTGCAAAAGACAGCGAGAAGAAAGAAACTGGAGCCGTTTGGTAATTTCTTTCTTTTTTTTTTTTTGCATGTCTTGACTAAAGTTGTCAGATGATTTATTTGAAGAAATCAGCGAGTTAACTAGAACAGTTTTATTTGTTTTTTTTTTTTATAATTCCAGTGAAATTTCTAGTATCTGAGCCCTTGTTAAAAACATATGTATTATCCTTATTAAGTAATTCAAAGCTTAGGGGTTAGTTTATAATGACACATTAAAGTCTAGGAATTTAATATGACAAAGTTTTTACTACACGCGATTTTGAATTATGGCGTTTTATAAAGCAAATATTGTTATTAAATATCTGGGCCAAAGAATGTTAAGAGAAAACAAATATGATCAAGGGCAAGATTATGCCTCAGTAATGGTCATATCTTCAATAATAACGGGTATATTTAGTTCTCTGAAAAGTATTTGGCAGCAAAATTTCGTTATTGCTGTTGCTGTTGTTCTAAATGAAATTGTGATGTATACCATAACAGGTTCTCGTCTCTGGTGCGAGCTGTTATAAAATTACCATTCAGCATCCAATATGACAAAGAAAACAAATATTAAATTTGTGAGTTATTTAAGTCCTAGACTGCCTTCCGTAAGAGAGCTTTGTGTCCCAAAATACTTACAGCATATACTTTGTGTATTTTCAGTTTTATAATATTTATATCGTACTTTCCCGTAAACACGTCCTTGAAGCTGAGCGAGAGCAGCAAAATAAGTATTTTGTATTACCTCATAACACGGTTTGTTTTCAAGTATACTGAATGAGGTACTTGTGGGTGTGCGTCATAATCCCTTTAGCTTCCCTCGGAGTTTGAGACACCGTCAGTTCTGAACACAATAAGCTAAAACTCAAATTAAACCCATAACGCGCAATAATGTTTGGTTGACTCACCTTTTTAGCTTATTACAGAGGCCGGGTAATGGGACTTTGATACAGGTTGCCACTTACAAATCAACTGACGATTCGACGATAGGCTTAATATTTCTCTCATATACAGCTTAGAGGAAAAACTGATCGGTGAGAATAACCAGGTCTAAATGATTCCTTTTCTCTTCCCTTGTGTCTTTTGTTGTTCTGTAGCCGTAAACGAGGCTCGTAAAAATAAAGCTGTGGTATGAATACATAATAATTGGATCGTTCCAACAACCAGAACATATGCTCACAATTATGGCCTCGTCAAACTCCGACCGCAAAGGCAGGATTTTGGCCATTTGAATGCGGTCGCCATGGGACTCGCCCGAATTACCTGTAAAAATACCTTGCGGTCGGTTTGAGGACACTAACTTGTTTGCCTTTATCGACGTATTTTTCTCCTATTTTGTTTCGTTATTGAGATGTTAGTAATGATAAAGATAATAATAAAAACAATTATGATAAAAATGATAACCATGATATCCTATATTTCAGCTCGTGGTCATGTATAGATAGACAATGCAATACACAGAATTTAGATACGAGAGATAAAGATTAATGATTATGAACGGTTACACCAAACATTTCCTTTCTGTATGTTTGTTGTTGTAACCGTTAGCAGTGTCACAGTAATTTCATACCCTAAATCTTCGTGTGTGTATATATATATATATATATATATATATATATATATATATATATATATATATATATATATATATATATATATATATATATATATATATATGTATATATATACACTAGAGTCGTAACTATATATATATATATATATATATATATATATATATATATATATAAATATATATAACTTGTAAGATTTTCGCTCCTGGTGAGCTTAAGTTAATAAACTGGAAAGCTAGAAGACGGGAAATCATTAAAATCAAAAGAATATTCGGCCATAAGGAACCATTCAAATTCATGTAAAACTGACATTGTGTACAATAATTTCAAAATACTCTGTCAAACTACCGATTGCCTTTCGCTCCATCTTTTAGAATCTCTTTACATCAAGAAACTGTCGCCTTCCTTAAACAACCAAACTACTTCCACACAATTACATATTGCCTAACTGCCTATTACTCACATCTCTCTCTCTCTCTCCTTTTTTATTTTCTCTGACATCGTCTTTGACTATTCTGTTCTCCATCCGTTAACAGCCAAGCCTCTTAATAGTAAGTCCGTCAAAACCCTTTCCTTTTTAATTTATTTATCTATTTATTTATTTATTTATTTTTGCACTTTCTTATTTCACTGAATTATGTGTAGTTTTAATTTACTTTTAGCTTAAAGTCGCTTTGTATTTTTTTTTTTTTTTTTTTACTTTCAGCTTAACGAATGTTATATGACAAAACTAGATTTCTTAAAATTATTAGCTTATTTTTACATACTTTTTAATATTGAAAAAATTCATTTTGTTTATAGCACTGAAGATGGGAAAGGATTCCCGGAACGTTGGTGTAAATAAAAAGGAAATAATTTCCGGTCTTCTTGCTGTCCCGTTTATTATTATTATTATTATTATTATTATTATTATTATTATTATTATTATATATATATATATATATATATATATATATATATATATATATACATATATATATATATATCTTGTTACGACTCTAGTGCTCGTCAAAATTTCTCTCTTTATTTAGTTTGGTCAAGTCATATCCAGTCACACAAAAAGCATCCTATGTTATCTATGCTAGATAACATAGTGAAAGTGGTTACTTGATGGAGAGAAAGAATGTTCGGCCTTCAAGTGACAGTAGCAGATTTGAAGATCATAACTTTTAATTTCTGTATGCCATGGAAGACTGACGCAGATTTTGATCAATATTGTATGATCACAGGTGCCATTAAATTGGGCTTTGAGAACCATCAAAAAAGCAGATTCTTTACAATGACTCAAAAACTACACTACGGTCAGTAGTCCAACCTACCTATGCTATACTTTGCAACACCCTTAACTGTAGAAATGACCATCCAAGAAAGCTCTAAAAGAATTCTACTCAAATATAATGGCCACGTCGCTGATCTCAGGTAGAGGTTCATTTAGATCACATCAAGGTAACTCTAGTAATATACCAGGGTATAATGACTTGGTTAAATATTTGTATTCCCATTTTCATAAAATACTTTATTATGGAGACAAATAGTAGCACAGGGGAAGGACACTTTTCAATGTTAATGAGACAAGCAAGAGCACGGTTCCAACTTGGTAGTAGGCACCATCAGTTAAATGATAAGCGATAATGAGTAGACGCAATGTCTAGAAAATTAGATTCTGGTGATATCCCTCATTTGTGGAAAGACAGTCCCTAAACCAAGAAACTATCACTGAGAGTAGGAGTAGCTATCAACGAGAAGACTATTGTATGAACGTGGAGTGATCATTGTAGCTTTAATCTGAAATATATATAAATGATCAAGGCTCCAGTAGAGAAGTAGATGACTTCCTTACTGACAACATTAAATTCAATTTTGCCAATCATATTAAGCCACGTAACATCTGAAATGCCATAAAGAACTTGCCTAGCAGTGTATCTTCTGGCTGTGATAGTTTTCTTGCAGATGTTTTCAAATTCTGCCACCAGGATATTTACATTTTGCTTGATGCACTACTTACTGCTTGCATAGTTCAGCAATTTTTCCCAGAATCCTTCTTTTCAGTTCACTTCATACAAGTAATCAAATATCAGCTTAAAGATGTAGCTGATCCAGGCATCTATCACCTGATTGCAGTCGCTATAGTCACATCAAAGATATTTGAGCCTGTTCACTTAATAAGGTTCCTACCCGATTTACACACTTATGACAACCAGTTGAACCTGAAGCTAACAACTCAACCAAAATGAGCAGCTGTTTCCTACAAGAATTGGTTACCTATTACCAACCTCTCCAGTCTTCTTGTGTTTTGTTGACGTGAGAAAAGCATTTGACAGAGTAACCTACCTGAAAATCTTCCCGAAACTACACAAGAGGTACAACCTTTTATTTAAGTGGCATATTATTTTTGATGGTTCACATTACAGCAATTCTGTGTCTAATGGGGTAGTATATTGTCGTTCCTGGAATTAATTCTGTCAAGGTGGTTTTCTCTCACTATATCTATTTGATATGTACACAGATGTCCTGATTGTCAAACTGAACTCATTCCCAATTGGAAGCACTATCACAAAACGATAATAAACAACCTCTATTGCACCAATGATGCGGTACTAATTTCCCCATCGGCACAAGTGTTTTAACAATCAATTGATACTCGCTGAAAACATGCAGATGAATTTTACATTTATACAACAAAACCAAGACACAGTGCAAGTCACTGCCGCCCCCAGATTGATTAAACATACTGAAAAATGCAAATATTCCTCAGAAATCATCATCTGGATTCGTATATGAATTCCTGTATCAGGGACACATCATCAAAGGCGCCCAAAAGATACAGCCAACACAGAACAAAGGTGATATGAACTATGTGGGGTTATCAACTCGGTTACAAGATTTGCCTCCTGCCACCAGGTAACAATGCTGCTTTTCTGCTCTTACTGCTACAGTGTTTATGGGTGTTTCCACTGGATGAAGTATACCTAGGAGACCATTAGATTTATTAGTCCTGCTCACAACGTCATAATGAGGCGCCTTACTACACACCTTGCTACTATCATGCCATGCAGATGTTCATAGAAAACTGAATGGGTACCTTCGAATTAATTTTTAGGTGAGCCATATCCAGTATGATCACCCGACTAAGAAATAGCAGAAATCCCCTACTATGTTCATGATACTGCTCTGTATTACTTCTCTTTAAGTTGTATTTTACCGCCAATGTTGTTGTCATCTTTATTATTATAAGTATTATGCAATATTAGAGCATCTTCACTGTATACTACGGTGAACTATTCTTTACCATTGGCAGTTCCTTTTCTTCTACCCTTATTATTATTATTATTATTATTATTATTATTATTATTATTATTATTATTATTATTATTATTATTATTATTAACCATTGTCTAGGTGTAAGCACTTATTATTATAAATTTTATCTGATGTATCTAAATTTTGTGCATTGATCTACTTTATCTCTGTGTATGACCCTGAGCTTAAAAAGGTGTTATTATTATTATTATTATTATTATTATTATTATTATTATTATTATTATTATTATCATATTTTCCTGAACAATATCCATGATTGCTACAGTCATGAACAAAGATCACCAGTGTGCTCGGAAAGACTGGCTGTACAGAGAGAGAAAGCCATGCCCTATCTATAATTAACAACGATAGGGCATGGCTTTCTGACCTCATTAGTGATCTTTGTTCATGGCTGTAGCAATTATGGATATTGTTCTATTCCCCATATTTATTCATCTGTCTCTCTCTCTCTCTCTCCTCTCTCTCTCTCTCTCTCTCTCTCTCTCTCTCTCTCTCTCTCTGTGTGTGTGTGTGTGTGTGCTGGTTGATTTCCCTTTGGAACCTTCTTGGGTTACAGTCTGTTGACTCTGTCAATATGGGGTTTTAGCTGAATATTAAAAAAAAAAGAGATTAATTCACCACAGGGGGAGTGGATACCCCTTGCAAGCAGTTAAAAGAGTTTTATCATTCAACAAAAATTAACCAGGTGGAGGGTAGCATGAACACTTCCAACTGAATCCGGGTTGTTGCGAGAAAATAGAAATTTCTTGTCCTTAATCATTGTCCACTTGCTGCTTTAGTGCTCCTATCCGAAACATTTTCCTCATTATTATTATTATTATTATTATTATTATTATTATTATTATTATTATTATTATTATTATTATTATTATTATTATTATTATTATTATTCAGTAGATGAAACCTATTCATATGGAACAAGACCACAGGGGCCATTCCAAAGAATATGGTGTTCATTAGGAAGAAGCAAGAAGTAAAGGGAAATACATGAAGAGATACCACATATTGAAAAAGAAAAAATGAATGAATAAATTGGTAAATAGTTAAAGAGTTAAAAATGTATCAAAATGAAAGAAGACTAGTATTAGGGTAGTAATGCATTGCATTTTCGCTTGAACCTCTGAGGTTCCAATTTCACGACATCCTTTGAGAGGCTGTTCCACAATCCAACGGTGTTAGGAATAAAGTACCTCTGGAACTGAGAAGTTCTACAGCGAGGCATATTTACTACATATTGGTGCTGCTGTTCAGCGAATCTGGTTGCTCTCGTCAGACAAAGTGGACCTGGGCTCAGTTGTGAATATGAAAGATCTCTGTTGAGAGACAACTTATGAAAAAGTGACAAACTAGAGACCATCCGTCGATGGTCCAAGTCATAACTGCTACTATTAGGAAACAGAAACCTACCACCACGAACCACTCTATCTAAAAGAGGTACATCTCTGGCAGAAGCTGACATCCACAACGGAGAACAGTATCCCAGTAAACGAAGCACAAATGACCTAAAACTGGTTGCATTGACTTCATCACTGTTATGAATATATGAGGCCTTATGAACAATACCTAACTTTCGTTTGGCATTTGCTGAAACTTTCATTAGATGTTTCTCAAAAGTTAGATGTAAGTCAAAAGTTACACCTATAATAGTTAAAGCTCCTGACTCATTCAGCAAAGTTCCATCCACTTGAAGGGGAGGATGGGGTGGAAAATAAGTACGAGGTCTACTAATCAATAGGGTTTTCGTTTTACTGGACTTCAGCCTCATACCCCACCGACTACACCATTCCCTGATCCATTCCATGTCATGCTTAAGACTAAGGGCAGCTTCATTTCTCGTAAGTGGAGACTTTACTACACTCACAAGTATTGCATCAAAGGCATATTGGACAATCTTGTTTTCATGGCCAACAACCAAATCACTTGTACATACTAAAAATAAGTGGACCAAGAACGCTGCCCTGTGGAACTCCAGACACAATAGGTCTTGGTTCACTAAAGATCCCGTCCACAGGTTATATTTTCTTTGTGTGTCTAGATTTAGTAAAAATTGAGTGTAAATATCATTGCTTAATTTTCCAAAACTGGGTCTGTCACACCCATCGTTTGTGGTCAGTTGAGTAACACAAAACATTTGTGTACTAGGGTTAAGGTAGCAATAAAAAAACAATTCCGCCAATTTTGGTTTTCATGGTTGTATGATTAAGGACAAGCTGAAAGCTTCTCGTCAAGGAACATATATCTATCAACAATGTGCTGGTTGTTTAAAATATGAGAGGGAACTATGATTAATTGTCACGAAACGCCCCCGACGCATAGTCTCTCCTGCTGGGGAACATGTGTCAACTAAGAATTAGCAATGACTAAGTCACATCTCTCTGGCAGCAAATTCACAACTTCTGTAAGGCAGCCAGCTGTCTAATGATAGTATGAGTTTTTTTTTTTTTTTTTTTGCTCTACCTCCGAGGAACAAATTTTTGCCTTAATAGATAAACTTTTTCTAAAGCAACGTATGATCAGTTTAGGCAGAATCACCAGTGAAGTTTTGGGAGTTTAGTATATCCATATCAGATTACATTCCAATAGGATAATTTGATCACTGTCTTCATTTTCATTAAAGTTTTCCTTCTTACTACATTTTGGTTCTTCTCGTTTTCTAACTTAATCTTGTTCATTTGTCCTCACTTTTATATGTTGTAGGTTTTTGCAGGGTTTGTAAATATTCAGTTTGCTTCCATTCTGTTGTTCAAGTATTTGTCATCTTAATCTGCACAACATTTTACTGCGTTTAGTTACTGACGGGCACATTTGATGATTAACATATAAAATTAAATGCCTACCATTTCCATTAAACTAATATTACAACTGTTAATGCAGCTAATCCTTCTCTTCTATTGTAAAAGGATGTAGTTAGACTTAACAAAGATGTAAGCAACGAATGTGTCGCCCAAGACCATGGACATCAAAAGTGCCTAAGGTACTTTGTATTTTAGGAATGCTGTTCCTGTATTTGTCAAAGCACATTATCTTATAGTTCCTAAGTTTTGATTTTATTTGCGTGTTGTACTCATTTGCTTAGCGGATGATAAATTATTGCGCATACGAGTGACATCTATCTGCGTAACGTTAGAACATGAATGAATAATAAAAATAGTGGGTCACAAGCAACAAGGTTTTAATATGAAATGAGATAATGTATTCGAATCATATTTTTATGGGAGTCTGTTTCAGCATGTGTAAATTCACACTTTCAGAGACAGTGATGTGATCACCCTTTACAAAGTCTGACACTTTTATAACATTCTGATTGGTTCTAGTATGCCTAAAAAGAGGGTGTTGTTCGTAAGGTTTCTAAAATGTACAGAGATGGTACTTCAGACCGTTTATTCTCCCTTCGTTGGAATATTATTCCTTTGATCTGGATTTGAGCATTGTCCAGAAGTCTATCTTTTGAAAGGAAACTGGTGTCTTTTCCCCGCTGTTGGCATGATTTAAATGTAGTAAACAGTTCTCGGTCTTCTTCCACAGGCTTTTATTTCAGCAGGAATCTCTCGCTACCACCTTAATGACTTTGTTTCTAGGGTAGTTTTACGCTTCAGTTTTCTTGCTCAGCACCATTAGTATGTTAAAAACACGTTGTTACACTGCCATTGGCTCTCACACTTTTACCACAGTTTGATAATGGACGAAAGTGGATCTGTGACTATCACCTCCATTATGTCAGTTTCTTGAAGAACAAGGGCTAAAAGGAATAGCACACTTTTACGTGAAGAAGAGGGGAACCATTCAATAATAACGCATATTCCTGAAATAAAACCTTACTCTACAAGGTTACGGCGGTAACCAAGACGCCTACTGGGCGTTTCTTTCCATCTCTCTCTCTCTCTCTCTCTCTCTCTCTCTCTCTCTCTCTCTCTCTTCATAAAGAACAGCTGTTTTTACGTGCGTAAGTCAATTAGGAAGGTGAGTAAGAAAGGCATAGAGGATTATGTACTTTTAGGTACTCCTTGGCTCTTCAGGAAGCCTCATAATATTACCTTTTAGCTGCTGAACACTTGTAGTTTGTCCATATATTTTTTTATCGGCCCTCGGTGGGAAAGAATAAGTGTGGTAAGGTAAGAAAAGGAATAAACAATGATGATAACAACAGTGTTAGTGGACGTAATCTTAGAAATAGCTATAATAACTTCCAATAATTATCGTGCCGATAGTGACTGTGATATTTCTTGAAAGAATTAACACATTAAGAAATATTCTATTGATTTATTGCAAAGAAAGCAGAAGGCTTCTCCAAGGTAAGCGATTATCTATATTCAGTCAGCGTCCACTTCTCTTGCAATATTACTGTTGCATTGTTTAGTTCATCAACAAAACTCTTAATTGTCAATATGCATGTGAATGGATTATACTTCTCGGGAAAACACTTTTAGAGGGAGAAACAGGAGATGAAAGGTGTGAATGTGGAGAAAAGAGTGGGCAGGAGGAGAAATACTGGCAAACCGATGTTCAAGACGAAACAGTTTTTACCTAAGTGTGTGAAGTAGAAGATTTGTTACAAAAAAGCCACAAAAGCCGGAGAGGGGGAGAAAGGCTGAAAGGTCTAAAGGAAATCCTACAAATGTGGAGGAGGATTTTTACCGTACAAATATAATATACCCTCTCTCTCTCTCTCTCTCTCTCTCTCTCTCTCTCTCTCTCTCTCTCTCTCTCTCTCTCTCTCGGCGTAGCAAAAAACATAATGCTGTTATCTGTAAGTATGTATTCATTTGTGTCACTAAGAACCTCCCTACCCAGCAGCTTTTTCGTAGTCAGTTTCAGTATACTTATGAGTCTGTATTACGAAAAT
The DNA here is from genome assembly GCF_040412425.1 of Macrobrachium rosenbergii. NCBI lineage: Eukaryota > Metazoa > Arthropoda > Malacostraca > Decapoda > Palaemonidae > Macrobrachium > Macrobrachium rosenbergii. The sequence continues at coordinate 6,384,151 of NC_089768.1, read as the reverse complement.
TACTGTGATCAATTATAATAATTATCGTTACTATTAGTGTAATTATTAGGGCATCACAGTAATGTGTAATTTTGTAGGTAAAGGAATTCTTAATTCAGTAATATTAGCTTGAATATTTATTTAGGATCTTTAGATTCGCAAAGTCAGAAACAATCGTAAGATGAAGCTAGGCCACGAAATTTCAGCGTTGCTGCAATTAAAATTATATTCTCAAAGAAGATTCAGCCTTCTTTCTTATAGAAGCCATTCCCTTAGCAGGTGCATGCCGGTAAAATTGCTAAATTATTATGCATCAGATACAACGCTGTTATTACAAAAACTCGTAACAGAGAAAACTAGTACCCCCGCACTGTAATTCCCAGTCTGAGGAAGAATGTAATATCTCTGAATCTTGGCTATTGTAACTGTCCCAAGCAAAGTGGCAGTCAACGCTGACAAGGAAGCTCTAAAGTCTAAATATCAAGATGAAGTCCTCATCATCTGGTTTCATAGTCATCCGACATAGCATCAACAACTTCTGTTGCAGATAACATGGCACGGTAAAATTAGGCGATAAAGGCATGCGTGATCCTACATCATGAATCACATAATGACACTGAATATCTACCGATATTCTTCGGGAATTATCAACTGGAATTTGTAAATGATTTTCTTTAACTGGGGCACAACATCACGAAAGGCTTATTCGGTATAGCTGACATCGATCACTTCGTCCACAAGGCAATGGGAATATGAGACAGAAATAAAGTTACGAGTGCTTCTTATATATTGCTATAATTTTTGTGCCAATCCCTTTCAAGACAGTGAGTCTAGCCTACTTTTTAGATAAGAAATAGCAGCAACCCACAAGTTCAAAATTATTTAGTTTACGAAGTTAACTATCTTCCTCAAATGTGGAAAAGACAGTACAGAGATCCTCTATTCATAAGAGTATTCTGTTCTGAAACAAGTAGAACCTAGCCAGTTCCGGCGCCTTCTCAACGAGAAATTAGGCGACCTTTCAAGAACCATCTTCCTGAATACAGTCAGGTAGTATTTCTACTCTCCTGTTCACCCAGAAATTACCCTGATCAAACACAAATTAGAAATTACCATACCGCCATGCGGTAATCAAGCTGTATTATTGGAAACCTTACGTTTTCGACAGTTGTTATTTTATTATTTTTATATTTTCATAGCCCAGTTCAGTACACTTGGCATCCTTTGTTTTTATTCTTGTTCCAGTTATTATTACCATTGAAACTAATGTCACTGTTGTTTGTGCCAAGCTGTTTCCCATGGAAGGCGGTAGCTTCAGAGAAAAATTATGCTATGATCACATTATTCCTAACTAAACTGCTGAATCGTGGACGAACACCCATGCAAAACATTGTCTCAACATAAACATACAAAGAAGGCACAACAGCATTGTGCTGAACCTCATAAATGCAAAGTTCCCTGTACCTCTATCCTGCATGCATTCTCCCACCTTTGGGTACTAAGGATCTTCTACATTACCTATCCACCACTTTTCAGGCATTCCACTACTTTCTCGGACAACTTACGAATTATACACCCTTCTCTCCATTCTTTCCTCATGACCAAGCTATCTTAAAGCATTCCGGTCTATCTTTTCACCTATGGTAACTTTATTCCTTCTATAAATCTTCAGACTTTTTCCCCTTTCCATTATTTTCTTCCAAATACACACACACACATGTATGTATATATATATACAGTATATATATATATATATATATATATATATATATATATATATATATATATATATATATATATATATATTTGTGTGTGTGTGTGTGTGTGTGTGTGTGTGTGTTACTCAAACAGTTCCGCTGAACAGTTTCAGTCTTTGTTCCGTATTTTGAGTTCAATTTCCACCCTTTTTTTTTTTTTTTTTTTGTCTCAACCATCCCTTCATGCATCCAACCTTGAAATTCATCTATGCTCTCCTAGGCTGTTATTCGCCTCATCCAGCACTACCATCCTCCATTATATTTACCCTCATAACCACACTCTTTCTAACATTTGCTTTCAGTTTTTGCCCTTTACAAACAGTTTCATACCCCAACTAGTTCCTCCATTTTCTCTTCGACATCTCTGATTTCTTTTCTGTATTGTATCATTTGTAAATATTGTTCATTCCACACTCCATTTGCAACCATTTTCATATTCCATAACTTGGAATTTACATCAGATATTCTTTCGCGTTCTTTTTATATCATTATATCCATAAATATTGAACAACCTTGGCAGCATAACACACATCCTTATCTCAGAACTAATTTTACACCAAACAAGTCACTTCCCTGCCTATACATCCTAGCCAACTCTTTTTTTTTTTTTTTTTTTTTTTTTACGTAAGCTAATAATTGTTTTCAACAAATTAACTTCTATACCGTACCGTACATCCTTTAATCAGCTCAGTGGTCTGGTAAAACTAAGATATACTTAACTTTTTTCCCAACACTCCATATTGCATTTCTATCAGTGCTGTGTGTTGCTTTTTCCCATTACACTCAGACTGCTTACAAAACTGTGCCATAACAGTCACTTGATGCATACAGCCTACTACTTTTCGAAACTCAGTGTTCTTCTGTTATCAATTCTACTTACTTTCTAGGTCAAAATCTTACCCTTCACCTTCCCTGGTACACTATGTTAATACATGCCCCAATAATTTCTTTAGCCTTTCAGGTCACCAGTAACTACCTTTTGGGACCATTCCTTCATCTAGGCATACATCCAATGCCCTGGTCTGCTGTCAGTCACGCTTTCTCTCTATAACATTGCTTCTCATTTGTCATCCCATGAACCCTCTGGATCTTTCTGTTTTCTAGTCTCTTAACTGTCCTCTTTACATCCTCAACATTCAGTTCCACAAACATTCTCGAACGTATACTAACCATTTCTGGTCTTTCATCTTTCAACCCTACCTCTCCTTCCACCATATTCCAAACCTTCAAAGTATTTAACTCATCAACCTAGGATGACATTCTCTTCAGAGAGCAACTGTACACTTGAGTGTTTAATTCTGTAATCCATGCGCTCTTTGTCTAGTCTCCCAGTATTTATTTCTCCATGGGAAAACTTCTTATTCTCCCTGCAGTATTTCCTTACACTCGTTCTACTATTTCCATTTCGTGCCTTCATTTCCTTATTCATTTTAATCTCGACTTATTTTGTGATCTTCTCGCATCCCATTACATGATCTATTTTGTCCCTTTACTAATCCCACAGTTTTTCATCCCAACAGGCACTGAACTTAAATTATATTTTATCTGCCTACCCTTCTATAACTACAGACACTTTTGTTGATACAATGATACCATTCTGGAATTTTGCTAACTTTCCATATCCTCTTTCCACCTCCAGCTCTCTCCAGCTTTCCCCATTTTCTCCTCATATACTATTTTGACTCCCACTTTATCAACCATTGTTGCCTCAGTTACATTTACAGCCACATCCTTACCCTTTCCTTTCATCATAAACTTCTGTTTCGACACTATATTATTTAGATATACCTCGAACCCCTCCTTTTCTTGCAGTTGCATCCACAACTTGTTTTTCCTTCTTTGCTGAACTGCCACAAAATCTAATTAACTTTTTACCTAATCTTTTCAGTTTTCGGAAGTGTACTGATTATCACCATTCACTGAAAACAATGTATTTCCAACATTCAGGTTTCTTTCCAAGTGTTTTTCCACGAGGCTTGCCATTTTATTTACACCAGGAACTCCACATCTACCAACGATATTGTTTTTTTTTTATTTAAATACCTAGCACAACCACACTTTCATATGCTGCAAACGTCGTTTACTCCCATTCTTTTCCATACTGAACCGTTATTAACTTTCGTTTTTCTCCTGCTACGCTCAGTCTTACCCATACAATCCTCGAATTATCAGTTTCCTACCGCAAAATCTTTCTGCTACTCCAGCCACATTCTCAACAACCAGATTTTAGTTTGTCTCTTTCTCTGTCTGCCTGACTGTCTCTCTGTCATGCAGTCCATAACCCTTCACTAGGCTCTTATCTTCCTCGAGTGACATTATATTTATAACAAACCATTAGCACTGACTAGGGAGCAACGTTCTGACTTACTATTGTTGTAGTCTGTAGTTAATGGAGACACGCGGCTGCTGTTGGCGTTAAGAGAAAGAGGCTTATTCGCCATTTAGGGGCCATTTCTTCCCAAGGGATTGACAGCCTTCCAGTAGGTGCATCAGAATTCCGGTTAATTGGCACCTCCCAGGTAGCAGTCAATTCTAAGTGACTGTTTCTCAGCTTCTGTGATGCAGAATTAATATATTAAGAACTCTATACGAAATCATACAAAAAAATACACAAATTCTTTTTAGGAAATTTGCAGATATGGAGAGATCTCAAGTGGAGAAATTATACAATATTAGATTAAGTATTTACTTGAAATCTCAGTCATTACTTTAACTTTTAACAAAAGTTAATTCTGGGGGAATTGGTCGTGTAGTGGCTGTAAAAATTATATAGAGAAACAAAGCTTAAAGGCAAGGAATGTTTGCTTTAAGTTATCGTCGGTGACCACTTAACACCCAGCACCAACGTGTCATTGCCAGCGTCGTATTTTTTTTTTTTTTTTTTACTTGTTGCTGATATCGGGTTTCACTGAATGCTGATTCGAGAGCGACTAGGTAATAATGCAATCGTATTTTGGGTTATCTACAACCATGAAATAAGTTGTGTTTTGTGCACGATGTAGTTTTATGATATAGCCGTTATCTATAAACAAAGGTATGCAAACTGGAAACAATTTATATTTCTGGAAGCAGGTGGTGTTTTATGAATTCGCCATTGATCAGGAACAAACACTTTTTTATGCGTTGAAGACTACAGTTTATAACATTTCGTGTCATGACTCTTGTTATACCTTAACATAAAATGCCATCAATATATGTTTGAGCATGTTTCCATTGACCAGTCTTAAGTATTTTCTTATTACAGTCTTGCATTTTCTTTCGTGAGGTTCCATACTGCACATTAATAGTATAAGATTCGTTCCAGCTGTGACCAAATTATGGAATGATCTGTCATGTAGCTGAATCGATGAAACTTCAGAAGTTCAAACTTGGAGTTAACGCTTTTGTGTAAATAGGCTCGCATTAATTCCACATCTAAATATTGGTTTTATTTTATTTGTTTTCTTTGTTATTCTGTCATACATAATTGTTTTCGCTGTTAGGCTCTTTGGCTTGTAGTGTTCCTCTTTTCCAGCCATGGTTGCAGTTTGATTAATAATAATAATAATAATAATAATAATAATAATAATAATAATAATAATAATAATAATAATAATAATAATAATAACACGCTGGTGCTTTTTAGCTACCTATAATTTTTGTTATATTTTCCACTATCTTTTTATACAAAAACACCAACTACGCATGTCCTATTATACTAATTCCTGTCCTGTTTATGTTGCTTACTATTACTGTGACCCCGCAATTATTTCTGGCAACATTTGTTAACTCTTATCATAGATGTTGCTACTGATAGTGCTACAATTGCCATGATCGATAGCGTCATCGTAACTTTATTATTATTATTATTATTATTATTATTATTATTATTATTATTATTATTATTATTATTGGTGGACTGTACCTGTGGTCGTTTTATAACCCTTAAAGGAAAACCAGAAAACTTTTGAAAAGCACTGATGAATATACTATATTAAATTGACAACAAGCAAGACCTCTTTGCTCAACTTTTTTTCTTTATCTGATTTTATACTTTTTATAGGCATATTTAAATTTGAAATATTGTTGGTTCTAATAGCATTATACATAAAGTTTTGGGGGTTTTAATAACACCTTTTACATCTTAATATCAACATTTCGAAATTAGAAGTTTACTTCGAATAAAATTTGGAATACAATGATCTTATTAAAAAAAATTAGTTCTTTTTCTGTGTAAAGGCTTTCGAAAAAGTCTTAAACAATGTGAACTCTCTTGAGGAAGTAAGGTTGGATGAATGGAATTTTATGAAATTCAAAAAACCTTAACGTAAAAAAGTTTTTTTTTATATTTTTAAACAGTAGGGTTAAAGTACAGAAACCTGATAATCGGGAGATCTGAGAAGAGATGGCTCTTTGTTATCTACGGTGATTGGATTTTCTCAGTGACTCTTCAACGACATCAGAGATCGTCGAGGATCTTGTAGACTCCGACTCTCTTCTCCCTCAATCTCCCATGCAATATTTGAAATTGAGCTGCATATAGTTAGCTACCTCTTCCAGTATCATGATGTCGTTAACTTCAAGAATTTCAGTCTAAGGCCTTTAGATATGACATCGATCTTGACCCACTTCCCTACACCAGACGAGGAGACTCTCTGCTGACTCCCCAAACATCAGACCTACCTCGAGCACACCTCCAACCACTTTTGCCCTCCGTAACCTCCTAGCATCCAGCGATCGCCGCCCTCATCTTTCACTATTGCATTAAAACATAGGGTTATCAGACTTATCACCAGGAAAGATTTCCGGTCTTTTCGTTAAGGATTTCAGAGCCTTTTCAGTGCCGTCAACAACAGTCACAGAAAACAATCGGCGAGTTGTTCGAAATATGACCTACTTTCTGGTGGCAAAAATCCCTAAGCCTACGGTGATGCAAAACGATGTTAAGATACAAATTATTAATACCTATATTCCATCTAAAAGTCACATACATTTTTATTGATGCTACATGATGCTGGATGAGTTACAAAGGATTATTCATGACTCTTCTGCTGATCTTATTTCCTAATACGATCATCCATCAAAACAATCTCCTAATGAACTAACGCGCTTCTGTCAAAATTATTCTCTTCGAACAAGGGATGTATCATTCCTGTCCCAGCATTCTGTTAATTAAGTGAAGCGGTATTACATCCCATTACTTTCCTACAGTCTTTGAAAAGCTACAATCAGCCAATTGCAGATTATTTTCAATAACCTATCCTTTCCCGCTATGAACAACCAAAATGAGCCACTTCCTGTTATTAGCTAATGCTTCAGTAACTTCCAGAGAGCCAAGGCCGTCAGGACATATTCAAAACAAACTCGTGTTCAGTAGCTGAACCCGCAAATAACATGCTTTGCAATAACCCCAACTACAGAAATGACCTGCTCAGGAGAGAACTAAACAATTTCTTTCTTTATGTTTTTCGAATATAACAGCTGCATAGGTGAAGAGCGCTAAATTAATTCTTTTCTATTAATAACTGGTTTGCTGGACTCGGGCAGAGCGACTTTAGTAATCCTAAAACGTTATCTGTTTGAAACAACCAGGACTGTTTTTACTGTGGAGATAAAATGTTAGATCGCGAGAAGATTACACTGAAATATTAATAAGACAAGCAAGGACCCAGTTCAAGCTTGTTTTGAAAAACAAGTAGCCGTAGATAAACGCCTAAAAATTTGGATTATGTAAATAATCAGTGATGGAAGACATTCAATATCTAGATTCCAAGATCATCAAATTACAACGAAGAGTATGGGAATCAACGTAGTTTAAAAATCATTGAGCGTTATTCTCAGACTAGGAAAAAACCGCCATTAGCAACATCACCAGTACACAGGTGAGCAGAGTAAACAACTTTCTAGCTTTGCTTTGAAAAACAAGAGTATTAGTTAGCGTGGCTCATTCTATAAAAAGTGTGCATGCAATTCATGACGTGTCAGAGGTAAGGTTTGTGTACAGAGAGTGATAAAGAGGGTGAATGGCCACCAAATGTATTATCAAATAGAGTAGAAACGGGTGAGCTCTCTGTCGATCTGGGAATCGTAAACCAAGTGAACAACCCCATGGGGAGAAGTTACAGGCTTGGGGAGGAGGGAAATTCTCACGTTTTTATTCTCTCTCTCTCTCTCTCTCTCTCTCTCTCTCTCTCTTTAACAAACACATACACAAACAAAGGTTTCTTTAAAGTGGGTAGAACACGTCACGTGTTCCTCATTCACCATGACCCAAAAGTTTGGTGTTATCCTGCTCGTTTGCCCGACCTTTTTGTTTATAAACCCACCCCTTCGCTGATCAGCGCTATGACCCGAAAAAAATCAAATTTAAAGAAAGATGGAAAACCGAGATTTCAGCATCATTGTGACGGGATTTTGTTTTTACTACTTTGGCAACAATTATTATTTTTTTCAATGTTTTCGATTGCTTTTTCTTATAATCATCAGTATTGTGGTTATTGGTCTATTTTTTTGCCATTATGATTGCGATCATGCACTAGTCTGTCGTTTTCAGAAATATATATATATATATATATATATATATATATATATATATATATATATATATATATATATATATATATATATATATATATATATATATATATATATATATATATGTATATATATGTATATATATATACATGTATGTATATATATACATACATACATACATACATACATATATATATATATATATATATATATATATATATATATATATATATGTATGAATGTCTTTTACTGTAATACTACAGTATAATATGAAGATAAAAAGGCCCATAAAACACTATTTGAACGTTGCAACCATATATTTCAGGCACTTCCTTTTATGGGCCTTTTTATCTTCATATGTATATATATATATATATATATATATATATATATATATATATATATATATATATATATATATATATATATATATATATATATATATATATATATATATATATAATCAGAAAGCTACAAACGTCCTTTAATATCCAATTCACTCTACCTGGGAAATAATATATTTTCATATATGTGACCGAAGGGGAATTTTTTAGTTGATAATAAGTCCACCGTCCCGTGGGGTCGAACCAGCGACGGACGAGGAATCAGGACTACAGGGACGCACTTACCCCACGGGACGGTGGACTTATTATCAACTAAAAAATTCTCCTTCGGTAACATATATGAAAATATATTATTTCCGAGGTAGAGTGAATTGGATATTAAAGGACGTTTGTAGCTTTCTGATTGTATATGAATCACGGTGATGTGATAAATAGTCAAATATATATATATATATATATATATATATATATATATATATATATATATATATATATATATATATATATATATATATATATATATATATATATATATATATATATATATATATATATATATATATATATATATATATATATATATATATATATATTTATATATTTATATATTTATATATATATATATATATATATATATATATATATATATATATATATATATATATATATATATATATATATATATATATATATATATATATATATATTGTAGGTGTAGAACTAAGGCAGTGTGAGCTGAGAGTGTTGTGGGTTCATTCTTTTAAGGAACACGCTTAATTCATTTGAGATGACAGTTAATTCTTCAGGGTGACTAAGACTAGTATTGTGGTTTTCTCTTAATCCCTATGGAGTAATAATGTTCCTCCATTTACCACTGAGCTGCTTGAACTGAAGTCAACTGGATTTGGGAGTAAATAAACTAAGTCCGAACTTGGAATTAAAAAAACTAAGTACTTGCGAGCGTTGTGAAAATTTCTAAGTCCTGTCAATATCGGGAGATGGGTCACTTTCACACCCTTAACACACCCGTACTCAAGATCCGCTCCATGACTCTTCCTGCCTCCTTCTCATTTCCTTTCCTTCAATAGTATTTGGGCAGTGACGTCATAACCTCTCACAGTTCATAAGGCTTGTTGACTACGTCACTGTTCACCAGACGTGTCGATTACGTCACTCTTCACCAGCTTCGTCACCACTCCCTCTATTCACCACTTAACCTTCATCAATTCTTACTTCATCATTTTCTTTGTCTCGCCATCGGCTTCACAACAGGCAGTTTGTAAAGAGTTTATCACAAGTTTACCATACCCTTTCGTCTTTGCCTTTGGGTGCTGGAATGCCGACCCAGTTTGTTACTACCTGCCTGCCTAGGGACAGCCGTTAAATTTTGCTTTGTATTGACGCTTGATCAACACTGCTCATTTCCTCTCTCGAATGTTCTGATTCAAAACTGTAAGACCATAATGTCTCACTCTTTATAACAGTCTCAATAATAGTTTCTATAATAGTCTCTCAGTGTTTCTATAATCTATAATACTCTTTCTCTCTGTAACATATATATTTATATATATGATGTGTTTATGTTATGTATATGATATATATACATATACATACATATGACATTTTTTTATCACACCGTGATTTATATGCGACCGTGAAGCTACAAATATCGCTTAATATCAAATCCACGCTCATGGTCATACATACATGTGTGTGTATGTATATATATATATATATATATATATATATATATATATATATATATATATATACGATTTACTTTCTTTAATGTCTAATTTACTGTGAATACCAGTCAATAAAATTAGTGAAACTCACCTCTTTCATGATACGTAAACCAAGTGCATTTGTTAACGAATAGCGGACAATCAAGGTCGGAGGCAGGCAGGAAATATATTACCTTTCAGACAATTGGCATTTTATGGGTATTATTATTATTCAACTGTATTTTGTGGTGTTACTGGAAACGAGGAGGAATTAAGTATATTGGTATTATCATTATCATCATACATTGCCGCTTGTTGTTAATTGTGTTAGTTTCCCTTTACTTACATTTTCTGTATGCATTTTTTAAATTATAGGTATTTTAGAATGATATGGCTGCATTCATAACCAACAGGGTTATTAATAATTCCTCTGAAAACTTTTGTGTATGCCGTATTGTTATTATTATTATTATTATTATTATTATTATTATTATTATTATTATTATTATTATTATTATTGGTCTATCACAGCCATCCTATTCGACTGGGTGGTTTTTATAGTGTGGGGTTCCAGGTTGCATCCTGCCTCCTTAGGAGTCCATCACTTTCCTCACTATGTTCGCTGTTTCTAGTAGCACACTTGTCTGCATGAGCCCTGGAGCTACTTCGGCATCTAGTTTTTCCAGAATCCTTTTCAGGGATCTTAGGATCGTGCCTAGTGTTCCTATGATTATGGGTACAACTTCCACTGGCATATTCCATATCCTTTTTTATTTCGATTTTCAAGTCTTGATACTTATCAATTTTTTCTCTTTCTTTCTCATCTACTCTGGTGTCCCATGGTATTGCCACATCAATGAGTGATACCTTTTTCTTGATTTTGTCAATCAACGTCACTTCTGGTCTATTGTCACGTATCACCCTATCTGTTCTGATACCATAGTCCCAGAGGATCTTTGCCTGATCGTTTTCTGTCACTCCCTCAGGTTGGTGTTCGCACCACTTATTATTGCAAGCTAGCTGGTTTTTCTTGCACAGGCTCCAGTGGAGGGCTTTTGCTACTGAATCATGCCTCTTTTGTACTGGTTCTGTGCAAGCGCCGGACATTCGCTCGCTATGTGGTTCATGGTCTCGTCTTTCATATTGCATTTCCTGCATATGGGTGAGATGTTATTTCCATCTATTGCTCTTTGGACATATCTGTTTCTTAGGGCCTGATCTTTGTGCTGCTGTTAGCATTCCTTCTGTTTCCTTCTTGAGTTACCCCTCTGTAGCCATTGCCATGTTTCATCGCTGGCCAATTCTTTTGTCTGTCTCATGTAGCGTCCGTGCAT
>NC_089768.1:6357500-6367500 GCF_040412425.1 Macrobrachium rosenbergii | reverse complement strand
AAAATCCGTCGCTTTCCTTCGCCTCTCCTACTTTTTTTTTCTCTTTATTTTTTCTCTCTTTTTCGATCTCAGACCCTTAACGCTCATTTGCCCTCCTCTTTCCTGCTGTTAACCATAGACCACTAATTTGGGGAGTTCCAAGGCTTTTTGTTTAAGGCTTAAGGGCGAACGCACATCCGTAGATGGAGGATTATATAGTGGTGAAAATGTTTATGGATATTAATTAGACAACGTCGTTATAAGAACCCTCTATGTTAAAAAACTTATGGAATGAAAAGAGAATTTAAGGGCTCCTCTTTGACGGCTCTTTTATACCATTTTCTTAATTTATCTCTAATTCGCTTTCATCTGTTTTTTTTTTTTCTGGAAAAGAAATTCCATCACATATACTGTTCCATTAGTTATTATTATAACACTTATTGTTTTTACTGAGATAATTTCATCGTAACTGTCAACGTAATGATCAAGTACTAAACAATATTAGGTATTATAAGAAAATAATTTTATTACTTCAAATATATGGTCATGTCAGCACGCTTCATTTTAAATATATGTGTATGACGCTTAAGAAAAACACTTATATCAGACAAAAATGTTATACAATATAACCATCATGTTATAATTGTATGCATCTATAACTGAAAATTTGCATTTTCCTTTGTTAATCAGTTTTTAATTACGTTCTCTGAGTAACATACCCAAGATATTGGTTGAAAACTCTCTTAACGGCTATTCGTGGTCCTCTGTTTGCATATACAGTATATATATATATATATATATATATATATATATATATATATATATATATATATATATATATATATATATATATTCTTTTTCACTTCCCATTTCTTTTCAGCTGGCCAATTTTGTTTCGCCTTTTTCAGACTTTAATAAATTCGAGTTGATATGAGCATATATTATAAATCTTTGTTGCTACATGTTTGCAAGAAACAGTCTATTTAATTCTATTTATTCCTTTCTTCATTTAATGACCTTTCCTTCGTTTGTGCACACAGTCCTCATTACTTCGGCTGTTTTTAAATTTATTTTCGGTTCCACCTCTCTAGATGTATCATGTATGAGTTATGATGTTAAGTATTATTTATAAATCTTGTAGTGTTTAGATGTTTATGGCAGCATCATCTTAATATTCTAATCCTGTTAAGTTTCTATTGTTACTCTAAGATAATCTTTCTCTTTCATCTCGGACGACCGTTTTTTATTGTAATTTCCACGAAAAGGGAAAAGAGAAAAGGTGAAAAATCATTCACTTGCAACACCTCACTATTTACTGAAAATTTATGTTGACAAGACCCCATTAGCATAAACTTTGCTTCAACTTCATTCTTATATAATTTCAATTAGCTTAACCTATTGGAAGGAGTACTATAGTGACACATGGCGTTCCGCAATATTGGTGTGGGGACGTTGTTAATTGCCTCCTAGTAATCGACAAATTTTAACTACCAAGCACTGCTGCACAATTAGAATTGACACAAATGCTTCATCTGTGCAATTCTGCCGTCTACCAAGTCAGCTTGTTATTCTCTAAGCATTTTATCCTTTCTCCAGCCTATTGAGAAAAAAACATGCTGAAAATTTCTAATTTAACCGACGAAAGTGAGATGCCTCTATGATAACTGCAGCATTCAGTCTGGTAGCCTTTCTTTGGTATATTTGCTATGGATTCCTATACCCGGTAGTTAGGCCTCGTGCCTTCATTTCACATTCTGCTAAGGCGGTTCACGAGGTCTCATTTTATATTCAGTCAAAAGCATCGTTGCTGTGAATCCCTGTACCTTCGTGTTTTACTATCTCTTAAGTTTCTTTATTATTGATTCCACTTTAAAAAATCGTGAATTTATGCAGAGCGAATTTATTTACATCCTGTTGAGCTTCCTGACTACCAATCAAATTATCCCCCTCATAACTCTTATTTGTGCATCACGCACATGCATACATGCCTGCACGCAACAGAATTGTGTAGCCCTTTCTCTCATATTTTCTTATGTCCTGGCCACCGAATTTGTCTGTTTATCTGAGAGAGAGAGAGAGAGAGAGAGAGAGAGAGAGAGAGAGAGAGAGAGAGAGAGAGAGAGAGAGAGAGAGAGAATTAACTAAAAAAATAAATGAAAGTCTACAAATCGGTGTTAAAAAGAATAAACTCCATCGCCGTCGTATATTGTTTTGCTCCCACCAAAAATGCTAATCTGAAGCAGGTTCCCATGACTTAATAGAGAATACCGGATGAAGGGAACATTAGAGCAGGAATTCAAACGGGGTTCGGGGCCATATGATTTTATGAGATTTTCAATTCCAGCGGTTCTTTGGTATGTAAACATCTTGGCATACTAGTTTACGGAATAAGGAAATGGTGTGAAAGTAAATTTCCAGGGAATAAGCTCCAAATTTTTTAGAGAAATTACGGAAGCTTTAATTATAATGATATAGAAAAAATAAATAAAAAATTATGTAGATCTTTAGTGGGTGTAACGTAACGTAAATGGGTAACATTTCGATAAACCTTGAAACACAGAGAGAGAGAAAGAGAGAGAGAGAGAGAGAGAGAGAGAGAGAGAGAAAGAGAGAGAGAGAGAGGTAGGGGTTGGGAGGGTAAGGGAGGTGGGGGGGGGGGATAGCTATATTTTCTTAACGTCACAGCAAAGAATCTCTAAACGGCAAAGACAGAAATTCAGAATATGTAAAATATCTTAGGAAAAATTCGAGACTAGTCTCGCAAAAACGAGAGGAAGATCTTGAAAAAGATACAACGAACGAGGAGCAACGTTTTCTTAAGAGTGTTTACACATTTACTCTACAGGTCTAAGTGGTTAAGACATTGTGCTAACAGATAGAAGAGTAGAAGATAGGTTTTCAAATTATGGGCCTTTCCTTTACATAGCAAGAACTATGCTTTCTCTTGCGTTAAGGTGAAAGCATGTTCTGAGATCATTTAAAAAGAGTAGCACACTTTAAAAAGAAAATGTAAAAGATAAAATGTATTATTATTATTATTATTATTATTATTATTATTATTATTATTATTATTATTATTGATAGTAGTAGTAGTATTTTCCTCGCTTTTCGACATAAATATTGCACGTATTTATGACGCTAAGTTGCAAATAAATTTGTCATTATTATCACGCAACACTACTTAGAATTATTTTGCTATTACTCACTTTATATCACATCCGTGGTTTATGGACGTAGATACTGAATTTTATGCCTCATAATGTCACGCGTATTATTATTATTATTATTATTATTATTATTATTATTATTATTATTATTATTATTATTATTAATAGTTTTTGTTGCTGTTGTTACAGCGTCTAAAAATAAAAAAGAAAAATTTCAGAAATTTTAGGTACCTTTCCTTTTTAAAGAATTACTAATATAATGAATAAGTACTTTGGTAATTAAATCACATATACGATTCGATTTTAATTTTCTACTTATTTAAAAGCAAAACTATTAAAGTTTTAATGAGTGAAGAGCTGAATAAGAACGTGGAAGTGGTAGGGACGCGAGATGTTGTAATAGCTGGAGTTAGCGGGGGAGTGCGAGAGTGCTAAATTACAGTTGACACCAGAGAAAGATAAACAGTGTGGCACTGGGGTGACAGCTCCTGCCACTCTACTCCAAAGCTGGATAAATTCCTCATTATTCTTTGGTGACGAAGCTTCCACTTACATTCATTGGCTTCCTCCCCCAAACATCCTTTAAACGGCTGATGTCATTTGAGTTGTTGTCTGTTCGGCTCCTTGGCGGTAAGCGAAGTAACATTTTCAGTGATGTCGTGCTTGAACTCTCATTGTCCTTCTTTGTGTGTCTTTCGATTTATCAGTCTACTGCGCACGTATCTGATGTCTTCGATCCACTTGCTTTTTCGAATTGTTCTATTGCTTGTGTCCTCACGAGTATGTACCCATTTTCCTGCTGTGTCTTCATTCACATTCTCTCGACTTTTTCGTTCATTTTTGCTGCTTCTTCTTATGCAGTGTCAAATAGTTTATAATGATTTTCCCCCCTCTCTTTCATGTATCAGTATTAAGCTATCTGTTTATTTTTTTTTTAAGAATTAAGCCTTACAGACTGAAAGTCAGTTTATTTTAATGTGTTTTGTTGAGTTCCACGAAACAGCAAAAATAATTCCTGTTTATAATGAGTAAAGAAAATTATTTTTTATGTGTTGAAGCTAGAAAGTTGGGGACATTAGAAACAAACAATCCGTTATTTCCCTTGCATTTCATGAAGTAATGTTCATAATTATTGCATCTAATCGCTCTGATTCAGTATTTAATAATCAGTTGCTCACTGTGGCGATAAGCAAACAATGTTATGCAGCTTGTTCATCCATGTACTGTAATTTTCTGTGGGTAACACGGATAGCATATGGTTTGCAAACTCCACTTTTAGACTTGCTGCCGAATAGCCCGGGGCCCACCAGCCTCTCTACTGGCTTCCTTATAAGCTGCAGAATGGAGATAGTTAGCTCCGGGAAGGTTAGTAACATTTCTAGGTACTGGACAGATCGTCGCTGTCTACCCTTTCACAGTAATTTGGAACATTTTTACCAGCCGTGGTACTCGTAACTTGGTAAAGTGTTTTATGAAATGTGTTTTGTTTTCTATCAAGTACTACTACTCCGTGTTCTTGTAATCAGCCTGGCTAACCCCGGTTAGACAGCAAAGACAATATGGTCAATAATAATCCATTTTGTTTTATGATCATATACAAATACAGAACGTAGATTCAATATTCAATAAAAAAAACAGTGTACATTATACATTAGCAAGACGAGAAAAAACGGAAGAAGTTCTACCACCAATAACAACGATATTATATCAACTTCAGCACATGTGGCTCAAGGTACAGAAATCTTGTCCCCATAACTTCAGTGTTCGTTTAGCTTCATCGTTAAAAATGTCTGAATTAGTGGCGGAAGTCATGAATGTAACATGACGTGGGATTTGACAGAGATGGTCTAAGATTGTAGCAAATATTGCAGCTCACAATAGTAGACTCATGCAGGTGGAGTAATGTAACAAAGATCCAACTGTGATAATATAATTATCACCACTGGATACAAATTAATACTATTAAGAGAAAGGAATGATATGTCTTTGATTTCTAAGGATCATTAAAGCATTAAACTCTGCAATTGTGTAAATATAATCAGGTGTAGAGTTATAAATAATGCATTATCTACATTTGTTAAGGTGGTGAGTAATTTACATTTATAATTCAGGAATGATAAAGCCACCCTCTGGGTGAAAGGCAATAATGTTCTATATAATTGTCATTGGAGAAGCTGAAAAAGCTCATGCATTGAATTACAGGTGGCAAGATTGCGTAGCTACGTGAGGTTTTCCTGCTATGCAGAAACCCTTAGATGCTTTTAGGAAATATACTGTATTAGGAGAGTAATCCCATTTAGGATATAAATGCTCTCTAATACTGTGTCTTGTAACTCCATTAGTTATGCCAAGAATGAGAGATGAATGCTGAGATTGCTCAGATGCTGAGGATGCAGAGGCTGGCATTCATGGGGGATGACGCATTAACAATGGGGCAGCGGTCTGGAGCGCCAAGAGAAAGTCTTCAGGGGATTAGTGGGGTGTTGTAGGCCAAGGAAATATCCGGAGAACTTTATATTGGGACCAGAGTTCTTGCCCATAAATATTTCAAAATACGGAAAAGGCAGTTTGTAATTTGTGCTTTCATATTACATGCCAGATAATGAGAGATAAGAGTCTTGGAGCCTGTCAGTTCCTTGATTCTCTCATTAATGGAAATAAAAATTAGTGAAAAATGAAAACCGGATAAATGTGTAACATCACTTCTTTATTCCCGGGTAAGGAGCTCCCTAGTTTCAGGTTTTGGTGTTTTGAGCATTTGAGGAGCTCTTTGCATGTTTCTGTTTTATGTCTCTGTAAGCCAACTGCCATCTTCCTCAGCGTTATCTGCTTTTGAGAGTTTGGAAAATGTGATTAATTTTCAGGCAACATTTGATGCAGAGTTTCTTGGAACACATATCATTTTCCTCTTTTAGAAGCAAATAAGTGGGGAAGGGTTTTTCAACCGCATCCCCTTTGTCACAGATTGATGACTGTTCTTCGGTGTAAAAGGAGAGTAGAGCTTTTGGAGGCAACATAGGTCACTTAAATGTTGTACGGAAACCCTTTAATTGTCTAGGCCAACTATTGGAAAGTAACAAATCCCCTGTCCTAGGATCCACAACTCCATGGTCTAGTGTTACCCATTTTCTATCACTGCTGGACTTTGACGAGAACTTCTCACTGAATCGTATTTTGATTTTTCTTAAAACATTACATGGACTACATTTGCATCCTCATTGTGCCTACAAAAGAAATTTTACACTTTCAAAGCCTTTATTGATAGATATTGATAGATATCACTTATTTCAAGCAATCATAACGACAGGAAAAGGATTAAGCTATTTATTTGTCTCTACTAAAAGTTATACCGGTAGTTGGAAAGCAAAAAATAGCCATCCATTGTTAAAGGATGTGAAACTAAGAGTTGAAACTGCGAAACACGATCATTTTACTTTTTATTCAAAAAGACTATAACTTAGATGACATTTTTACAAATAAGTTTGTAATAAGTTATAACGAATGAAAAATGCAGATAATTCATTATACCTTGACAAAATAAAACAAAATGGCTCAAGTTGTGATATAAATTTAAACATCGTAGTAATAGAGAAGATGCACTAGACACGTTCATGATTCCACTTTCATATATAAAAACTACAAAATAAAAAGGAATAACACATGCAGTATTGGTCTTCATGAAGTATTCCCGTTCCAAAAAACAAATTTGTTTACTTTTACTGAAGGAAAACGTTAGGCACGAACATTGAAACTCAAGTTACCATACATCTTTTCGTCGTGTATGCGGAGAATATCGTTCATTCTAGTTTTGACTTAGATTAATTTCATCCTCTTAGCATCATTTAATTTGCCACCTAGAGCACGGGTGATTGTGAAGAAATAACTAGCGTCCGACACAAATGGTTACCGACACTAAATAAGCCATCTGAGTGCTCATTAGAATAACTCACTTTACTAAGAAATATTCAGATTTTCCTAAGACTAACAAATGCATACAACCTAACATGTGCTTAAATATTGTTTTAAAATCCAAAAACTTCGTGCGATGTATAGAAAATTTCCTGTCGCTAAACCAATATACGTATTTTCTCTGAAAAAGAACAGCACCTTCTAAGTTTCAAGTCCCCAAAAGATAAAAACCTTCCTCTTCCAGAACAGTGGCAGCCTTTTCCTGGTACCCGTAGAGGAATCATTCTTTCAAGTTAATAAATTCATACAGTAATTAAATGTGAATTGCCATAATATTCAGACGTACCGCTGCATTCTGCCAAGGTTCCATATACCGACAGTTACTGCCAGAAACAAATGGAAGCGCAAAGGTTTTATCAACAGATCAGCGATTGCTTCTCTCTCGCATGGTGACTTCATAATTCTCTCCCTTAAGGCCACCACTAACGATCAATTATACCTGCGCAGTTATGCCGGCACAGTCGGCCTGTGCAGGCAAAACTGAACGTTGGGGTTCAGTTTTGCCTGCACAGGCCGACTGTGCCGGCATAACTGCGCAGGTATAAGTGAACGTTACTTAAATGACAGTGCTTTGCCTGCTTCCTATAATGTTCCTGTTGAAAAGTTAAAGTTTTGCCTCCTTCAGAGTCTGACCCGCTCCTTTCTCTGACGTTCTTCATCCTGTCAGACCTTTCTCTAAGACACGGCTTGATAATCCGTCTATTCTTTAATGACTAACTAATCATTCTAACAAAGCTACGAGATGACATATTCAAAAGACGATTAGTATGTACAATAGTGCTTTTCAACATTATCTCTAACCTTATGGCACCGTTGAAGTATTCAGTTTTGAAACAGCGCTACTTTATGTTTATTGCTCGGGTTGTGTCATTGCTCTTTCATACTTTAAACCAAGTATTATTATTATTATTATTATTATTATTATTCGTCAAGACATTTGTAGCAGTAGTTGTAGTAATAACCAGCGTCTTAATATCTCAAATTTGCGACATTTTCTTTTAACGGTAGCAGCCGTATTACAGATTCGCAATTACGCTGCAGACTCTCTCTCTCTCTCTCTCTCTCTCTCTCTCTCTCTCTCTCTCTCTCTCTCTCTCTCTCTCTCTCCCCTTCCGCTGTTTTTCTCGTTGTCTCGTGTCTTGTGAATATGCGCGTGCTTCGAACTGGGCTGTGATATTCGTGTTTAAGTAAATGTTTGCCAAGGTACCGGATTATAGAAGGGGTGGAGAAACGAAAGGTGATTTATGACCGAGATTATAGGAAGGGCTGGCTTGGAATAAGAAAGAATAGGGGAAAAATCGACAGGGAAAAGGTAGAAGAAAAGTACAGAAGAAGAGACGAAAGGTAAGGCGGAAGCAGGTGAAGTGAAGCTAAAGGCAAGTACAAAGGTAACAGAATGGGCCTCAAAGGAAAAACCAAGAAATTTGGAAGTTAACTTTTGCGTTATGAAGGGAGAAACAGATGATTAGCTCACAGTGAAGGAAGTGAGTGTTCGAAAAGGAATATCGTTTCATGATCTAGGCTCACGATCCGTGAGATAGCTATTAAAAAAGAGCATCTTATTACCTTTATTTACGGGTAAAATTCAGCAAATTTACTGACAGTAGAATTATTTGACATTCCCATACTTCATAAGATATGATCAGATGCGTCAGCAGATCTATCATCCTCTTCCACATAGGGAATACAAACAGAGCACACACACACACACACACACACACACACACACACACACATATATATATATATATATATATATATATATATATATATATATATATATATATATATATATATATATATATATATATATATATATATATATATATATATTTAATATTATATATATATATAAATATATATCAACTCGCTGATATCAAAGTGGACTGAAGGCAAGCCAGAGGCGTGGTTGGAGGAAGTAGAAGTGCTCTTTGCAAACCACAGTGCCACAGGGACGGAGAGAACCTTACTTCTCTACAAGCACATGGAAGGTAAAGCAAAGACTGCCCTCTGCTCGCTGGATAGTGGTACCGGGGGAAACATGGAGGAATTTCGGAAGGTGATTACTAAGGCCTATGAGATAACCCCAAAGAAATGGAGATAAAGGTTTAGGACTCTCCCAAAAGAAATCGGTCAGACCTGGGCTGAATGGGCCTATCAAAAGAACAGAGCTGGTCAGCATTGGCTTGACTACATGATGTGCACTGAGTTCGAGGACCTGTTTAACAGGATGATGCTGGAAGATTTCTTCCAGTGTGCTCCTGGGCCCCTCGCTGTTTACCTCAATGGCAAGCAACCAAAAACACTCATGGATGGCTGTTGCATGGCTGACTACTGGGAGACCTATAAACCATCTTCCAGCGCATCTCACCAGTGCATAGTGCCACCTAGATATCTCTCAGGGCCAGCTCGCCCAAAGAATGGACTCCCTTCAAAACCTCCAGTGTGCAATTACTTTCATAAAGTTGGACACTCCAAATCTGGGTGCTGTTTTAAAAGGGGTGCTAGTAAGCAGCACCCTCCTAAGCAGACCAAGAACCCAAATAGTGCCTCTCCATTCACTTCCAAGCAACCCTCATCAACTACTGACACCACAGCCAATCAAGTCCAGCTAAGGGACCCCTGCAAGGACTGTGTGCCTTCGTCACTACAGTGCTGGATATCATGCTTACCCAAAGCATGGTGCCTCTACCAAGCACGTCCTCCTGATCAGTGCCTTCTGACACTCCTCACCCCAAGAGGGTGGAAACTCAGACTGTCTCAGTGGCACCCTTTGATGGCTCTAGCTTGCCAGTTGAGCTGCAGGCTATGGTGGACACTGCATCAGACATCTGTCTGATTGACTGGTCCCAGATGCTAGCCAGTGCCACTGTAGACGAAAAGAC
>NC_089768.1:6345000-6350000 GCF_040412425.1 Macrobrachium rosenbergii | reverse complement strand
CGAAGGTGGTTATGAATAATATGCAGAGGAGAACACAAACGGTTTGCTTACCGTTCTCCACCACTAGAAGGCCTCCTGACGACTCCAGGAGGTCAAACACACGGCTAAAGCCAGCAACAGTGGCAAGCAGCAGCTCAAAAGCACCAGGAGTGCTAAACAATGAGAGGCAAAAATCAGTCCATCGGGACCTCTCAGTAACGACGAAGGCTGCAGAGCGGGAGCACAGGACTTCCAGTAGAAAAAAGCCGTAAGGAAAAAAATGATTGAATGACCTCCTCTGTTGGGGAGCCGATACTCTCGCGCTGCCCAAACACACCCCGCACGTAAAGTCCAGGCCAGGAAAAGAGAGCAAAAGCGTAATCACGTAATGGGCAGCTCAACAAGCGAAGCACTGAAGACGGTGGACCACTCAACAAGACATGAAAAGAAGGGAGATCCGGTGAATAAACACTATACAAATAACCAAATACAAAACCTTGGCCGGGGATTAAAGAAAGTTCCGAGAAAACTTTTCGTGACTTAATTAAAGCTTAATAAAATTATATTTATGAAAAGCCATGAACAAAATATTTAAAGCAATTCTCACAGCTCCCCGGTACAAGGAAAAAAAATAATTTATTATTTTTTTTTTAAACCAAACGAAAAGTTAATTACTAACAGAAATGGAATTACTAAAATACATTGTAAACAGAAATATTAACCTTAATTATATGCTCTAAAAACAAAAATAGATAAATAAGTATTTGAACTAAACCTTCAGTTATACACAAAATATGCAAAGATAGAGAGAAAACATCAAAACTCTTCAACCACACTGAAAGGTACAGTACTGAAGTCTAAGATATATGCCAATTATTTGAATTAATAATTCATATTAAACCTGAAAAAAAACCTCAAATGAGATTGATGCAGAGCCCTTTAATCATAAAACTACTACTCTGGGTTAGCTAAATTATCCTTTTCATTACAAATTGTCCTAGAAAGGACATCAGGAACTACGTTGTCTTTTCCAGCCACGTGACATATAGAAAGGTTATATTCTTGGAGTAAAGACTCCAGCGTAAAATACGCTGATTTTTACCTTTAAATTTATTAATAAAAATTAGGGATTATGGTCTGTGAAGACCTTTATTATTGATTTACTGAGGCAGATAAATATACTTCAAAATGTAGAATGGCCTTCACTAAGCATAAAGCCTCTTTCTCAATTGTTGAGTAACGCCTCTCTGCCGGTAGCAATTTCTTAGAAAAGTAGGCGACTGGATGCGAGGTCCCATCATTATCCTCCTGCAGCAGGACAGCACCTAGACCTGTGTCACTGGCATCCGTGGCCAAACAAAAAGGCAGGGAAAAATCAGGGGAGTGTAATAAAGGATAGGTTATTAAAGTAGCTTTCAATTTTTCAAATGCCTGCTGACACTCGTTATCCCACATAAATTTAACATCCTTCTTTAACAAATTGGTTAAGGGATTAGCGAGGTCAGAGAAATTCTTAATAAACCTTCTATAATAACCCACCAAACCCAAAAATCTACGAATACCTCTCTTATTTCGAGGAGCTGGGAAGGTCGTAACCGCCTCAACATTCGCTCTCTTAGGAGCGATTTGACCCAAGCCAATTTCATGTCCCAAATAAACAACTTTTGCTTGAGCAAAATCGCTCTTTCTTAAATTTATCACCAGGCCAGCCTTCCTCAGCACCTTGAAAAGCGCTCTTATCCTCTTAATATGGGTTTCCCAATCGTCACTGTAAATTACAAGGTCATCAATGTACACCACACATCCTTCCAATTCGCATGTAATGAAATTCATCAGCCTCTGAAAGGTAGCGGCGGCGTTCTTCATGCCGAAAGGCATCACCTTACATTCATAAAGGCCGTCACCTGTTACAAAGGCTGATATTTTCCTCGCCCGAGGTGTAAGACCGACCTGCCAATACCCTTTCAGCAAGTCGAACTTACTAATGTAACGGGCAGATCCCACTCTGTCTATGCAGTCTTCCACCCTGGGCAAGGGAAACGAATCCGTTTTTGTGACTGCGTTGACTTTGCGATAGTCAAAGCACATTCTTGGCTGACCATCCTCCTTCTTAACCAAGACTACAGGGGAGCTCCAAGAACTGCAGCTTGGTTCTACGAGGTTATGGTCAAGCATATATTTAACTTCCTCCTTGACTATCTCTCGCTTGAGGGGGTTCAGTCTATACGGACACTGTTTAATAGGCTGAGCCTCCCCAACGTCAACGTCATGTTTCAAAATATTGGTCCTGCCAGGTGCATCCTGAAAAGATCTTTAAATTCATTAATTAATTTGATTAGCGATGCAGCTTTTTCTGCATCTAAATGTTGAAATTTGTTTTTCAAATTATTTAAAACATCCGAATTATTTTCTAAACCGCTTGGACTAACGGGCAACTTATCACCCATAAATGGTTCAGCTTCTACACTAACTACAGAAATAGGTTCTACAGATTCTTCTTCATCCCTGTCAATAAAAGATTTTATCATGTTAATATGGCAAATTCGGGTTTTTCTTCTCCGATCAGGAGTTTCAATCAGATAATTTACATCATTCATTTTCTTCAGAATCTTCCACGGGCCTGAGAATTCCGCTTTTAGGGGATTGCCAGGCACGGGAAGCAAAACCAAAACTTTGTCACCTACATTAAATAACCTATTTCGTGTTTTAGAATCATACTTCAATTTCATTGAGGCCTGGGCTTTCGCCAAATTTTCCTGAGCGAAAGACCGTGCTCTATTCAATTTCTCCTGCAAATCTGAAAAATAATCTAACACATTTACTTCAGGAGTCTCTCCTTCCCAGAGCTCTCTCACAACATCCAAAGGACCTCTTACACAGTGACCAAAAATAAGCTGGAAAGGAGAGAGACCCACTGACTCATTGGGGATAGATCGTATTGCAAACAATGCATAAGGTAATTCCTTATCCCAATCACCCCCAGTCTCTAAACAAAATTTCTTTAATACAGACTTCAAGGTCTGGTGGAACCTTTCCACCTGACCTTGACTTTCCGGGTGATACGGTGCAGACGTCATGTGTTTAATGCCAAACTCATCCATTTTCTTTTTAAAATATCTACTAGTGAAATTAGTGCCACAGTCACTTTGAATTACCTTTGGAAAACCAAATCTGGTAAAGAAACCAACCAACACCTCAACTATTTTCTCAGACCGTATACTCCTCAGTGGGATTGCCTCAGGGAAGCGAGACATTCTATCGACGATAGACAAGATATATTCATTCCCACCGCGCGTCCGCGGTAGGGGGCCCACCACATCAATTATCACTTCCCTAAAGGGTTCGCCCACCGAGGGTATAGGAATCAATGGAGCCTTGGGTATCTTTTGGTTAGGTTTCCCCACCAACTGGCACACTTCACAAGATAACACATGTTTTTTAATATCTCGGCGCATTCCTGGCCAAAAGAAATGTTCGGCAACCTTTTGAAAGGTTTTTCGAACACCAAAATGTCCCGACAAATCATTTTCGTGCGCCAAATACATTAATTTATTCCGGTACCTTTCCGGGACAACCAACTGTCTGCACGATTCTACCTGGTGGGCAGGTGCATTCACCGACCTACTCAACCTGTAGAGTAAACCTTCCTCCTTGACGAATACCGGTTTCGTCAAATCCTCGGGATTACCGAGTTCCAAATTAGAAAACTCCTTATTCTGGGCCATTTTGAAGGCCTTAGCGTCCCAATTCACATCATCCCAATTCATATTTTTCTTAACACTACTACTACGAGTCCTCATGTCAGTCCTTTGTCTGTCTACTTTACCTAAATCTAACTCAAAATCCTCGAGATCCACCTCCCGAGCTCTAGATCGGGTTACTACCGAGACTGGGTTATATAAATTATTTTCACAATCTTCAGAAGTCACATTTAGGAGAGTCAAAATCGGGCATATATCATCATTTTCACCTTCACCTTCAACCAAATCATTCCCTAAGAGGAGGTGAATACCGGGAACTGGTAAACTGTCCACCACTGCCAGTTTAGCAGTCCCCTTAAAATACCTGGTGTGAATATTAAAAGTCTCTAAAGGATAAGAGGCTATAGAGTTCGGGAAACCACCCAACACCACAAATTCATCATTGGAAAATACAAAGCCTTTTGGAACAGCTGTTTTTAATATTAGAGATTGCGCTGCTCCCGAGTCCCGTAATACCTTTAAACAATATTTTGTCTTTTCTTCATTGCTACCAACAAACACAGTCCCGTCAGATATATACCTTTTAAATTTTAGTCACTTCTCTTGCTCCTTACTTTGTTTTAATTCCGATGTTTTTCCAGTGGTTACAATACTTATAGGATTAGCATTTCTCTCTGCAAACTTTTTCCAACTATAGCAATTGGCTTTAACGTGCCCTGTCTTGTGGCACCAATAACACTTCACACTCTTATTATCTACATTTCTACCACTACTACCAGCACCATTATCAGATCTACAACTATTCACAAAACTACGTGAGCCGCTCATGTTTCCGTCTCGTTTGGGTACAATATTTTTACGCCCTTCATTGTTTGGATAATTTGATCTAAATGTTCCTCTGGAAGACTGGCTATTGTTGTTATTATTATTATTGATATGGGGAAAGAACCTCTCCTGGCTATTCCTTTTCCTATTGGGTTCCTCCCGATGAGTGAGCGCATACTCGTCGGAAGCAATCGCTATTTCCTGAATGGAGTCGAGCTTCAACTCCTCCAAATGAATACGCAAGTCTCGACTCACGTTTCTCTTAAATTCCTCTGCCAGAAGGAGCTCTTTCACTTTAACAAAATTGTCCACTTCTTTTGATTTCAGCCAGTCATCCAGAAACTGAACCTTCTTTCGGGCAAACTCAACATAGGTGGTGTTAGGATCCTTCCGCAGATTACGAAATTTCTGCCTATATGCTTCAGGCACCAAATCATATGCTTTCAACACTATACTTTTTACAGTGTCGTAGTCTGCGGAGAGATCATCACTAAG
>NC_089768.1:6337500-6340000 GCF_040412425.1 Macrobrachium rosenbergii | reverse complement strand
GTGTGTGTGTATGTGTGTGTGTGCATTATGTGTGTGAATGAATAATATATATATATATATATATATATATATATATATATATATATATATATATATATATATATATATATATATATATATATATATATATATATATATATATATATATATATATATATATATATATATATATATATATATATATATATATATATATATATATATATATATATATATATATGTATATTATATATATATAATATATATTTATATATATATTTGTATTTTTACATATATTATATATATGTGTGTGTTTGTGTGTGTATGTGTGTATGCGTGTGTGTGCCCTCACCATGGCCAGAGAGTGTTTTTCTAATAGATGAATATAAGACCTTATGCGAACAGGTTTTCCATTGCTTTTGGCTTTCATTCTTTATCTGAGAATTTGATGCAATTAAAGAGAACATAAGAAGAAAATTGCTTCGTGCCCACAACAATCGAGTTTTGACATTCTATCATCGCTAAGTATATCTTTTATTTGTTAGTAAGTATTTGTTGTAGAAATAACAATTGTTAGGTTTTTGGTATGGTTAAAATGGGATTTTTATTAAAATGACAAGACAGGACAGTCATCTCTCTCTCTCTCTCTCTCTCTCTCTCTCTCTCTCTCTCTCTCTCTCTCTCATTCCTTATTGCAGTGAAATTGAACTGAGCTTCCTCTGTAACGTTTCATCATTCCTGTTCGATTGCAACTTTATTTTTCATTGTCTTGTTCTTGTTTTTCCTCTGCGGGTGGCTGTCATTGTCTCTGACTGGCGTATTACAATCTGCAATTTTACAACTACAAGCTAAAAGCAATGCATAATTGTGGGCTATAGGGTTATCTGTGATAGTTAAAGGGCTTTGGAGAGAACTATTCCAGCCTCCGAGATAATAAGCCTCTCAATATGTAGTAACCAGACCCAAGTATAAGTTGTTCTGATTCAGAATGATCCCCACCTGTGGCCCTGTTAAGTGTTGGTGGATGGCGTTTTGTTTTCTGCAATACTGTATCCCTTGATTGAGTTCGGTAGCCAGCAAAGCTGTATTAGAGAATTAACTGAAACTTTAGTCACCGGTTTCTTCTCATACCTTTTGATGACACAAAGTTGTTGTGGATGAAGATTCTGAGAGACGTTTACAAAGGGGACACAAACAGAAAAGTCTGTAGGATAACAATCTTCAGTAGATTGCAATAAGTTTCTCGCTGGTCTTCAAAAATATCAGGAGTCTAAGTATTAATTGCCAATTTTCTACATAAGCATTCCTCTAACGTGCAGTTCTGAATGCCCACTCCTTGTTAACAGCTACGGGAACAATCTACCTCCTTTTTGGCCAGTTTCCACTTACTGCAGTGGTGTGAATGCCATGACAACGTAGGCGAACAAAACAGGTTTGTAGGTCTCACTATATTACCCTTTAGCATTTAGATGTCTTCTTGAACGGGAAGGTGTTACATATGAGCTTTTACTAACAGTTTCTAAAGTTCATACATCGAAAATTATTCACTGCCAGGGGATGCTTCTAGCATCGAAAGAACACAGGACTAGTCCAGTGCGTGCACCCAACCCTTTGACAAATGACCGATCAGTGTTAAGGGAAGTTGTAAGCTGATATAATGACCATCGGGGAGACTGAAAAGGGTAGGAGGGGGAAGGGAACATTTGTGCAAAGGGTGGAGGACAGGGGGGAATTATACGCCTTCTCTCTCTCCCTCCGTTTGCATGTATTTAATGTATATATAAAGGCCAAGGTTCGAATCCTGGACGATGCAGAAGCACTTATTTATAATTAATTTCAGATGTACGTTATTCCCATGAAATGGTGAACTTGATATTTACAACATTTGGCTTAATGTCTGTGCCTGTAAAAAAGTCACGCATGTGTGACAAAAATTCTCTCACATAAATAATATATATATATATATATATATATATATATATATATATATATATATATATATATATATATGTATGCATGTATGTATATATATATATATATATATATATATATATATATATATATATATATATATATATATATGTATGCATGTATGTATGTATATATATATATATATATATATATATATATATATATATATATATATATACATGTATGTATGTATGTATGTATAACTGAATCACGAAAATATGGAACGTGATGAATATAAGACAAAATCCGACTCTGCTAAGAAAAGGACGCCAGTCGAAAGTCCTCGCAGCACTCCAGTGTTTCTCTTTCCTTCTGGATTTTGTCTTATTTATACACACACACACACACCCACACACCCACACACACACACACACATATATAATATTATATATATATATATATATATATATATATATATATATATATATATATATATATATATATATATATATTATATATATATATATTGTTATATATATATATATATATATATATATATATTTATTTATATACACATACATAATATGCATATATATATATATATATATAT
>NC_089768.1:6315000-6332500 GCF_040412425.1 Macrobrachium rosenbergii | reverse complement strand
AGATGCCTTCACCGTGTGTAATTTCCAAGTTATAGTGAATTCGACATTAAGAGGGTATTTGTGGATTAATACTTTATATATACAGTATATATATATATATATATATATATATATATATATATATATATATATATATATATATATATATATATATATATATATATGCATGTAGAGAGAGAGAGAGAGAAGTAGAAACGAGAAGCTGGCTAGAACATTAAAGACTGGAATTATCAGTGATACCTGATCTTAAATGTTATAACTAACATTATTATTATTATTATTATTATTATTATTATTATTATTATTATTATTATTATTATTATTATTATTATTACTGTGTAATAAAAAGCCACAATTATATAGTAAATATATTGCTATGTAAAGTAAACAAAGACTTTCGAACACTTGAACGATGTTCCTCATCAGTGCTAACGTTAAAATGTAAAATGAGAGGGTAGTTTTCTTATGAATAGTTTTTAAAAAATGGGGCCAGGGCAAAAAGATAACAGCCCATCACGGAAGTGCTGGTTGTTATTATTATTATTATTATTATTATTATTATTATTATTATTATTATTATTATTATTATTATTATTATATATTTTTGCAACCACAAAGAGCTGATGGAAATATTTTTCTTAGACGTTGTTTGTGTTAGGTAGCCAATCATGACTACGAAGGTCATCACTGCTTAGCCACTGGCTCAACTTTCTATCTGGGCCACATCATTAGCCAAGGGTCATGTAAGGTCAGCCACTGAAGGGGACTTTTTCTTACCTTTTCTCTCTCCTTTTACTTTGTATCTTGAGGCTGAGTTTGTTTTCTCTATATTTTTAGGGCAGTAAATATCAAATGTCTATTTATGTTCTTTGAGCATCACGTTTCCGTTCATCTATTTATTGATTAATGATTGAATTTAAGTATCTACCGATTTATTATTACCGCCAATAATGTTGTTTTTATTACTCTAATTATCAAGAAATATTCCAGAATCTTTACTGCCTTCTACTGAGAACTACATTAAACAGGTAAAAAATGCGCCCAAGTTTCTTCGGCGCAATCGAGCGTTCTGTACGTCGTATATTGCTGTATGATACTTTCAGCCAAGGTCCATGAAACTCTAAGCCGCAGCCAATGAAACTCAGCCACGGTCCGGTGGTGGCCTTTGTTGTTGGTACCTATATCAGTGCTAGCAGTACGATTATGGCTAACTTTAACCTTAAATAAAATAAAAACTATTGAGGCTAGAGGGCTGCAATTTGGTGTGTTTGACGATTTGAGGGCGAATGATCAACATACCAATTTGTAGCCCTCTAGCGTCAGTAGTTTTTAAGATCTGAGGGCGGACAGAAAAAGTGCGGACGGACAGACAAAGCCATCACAATAGTTTTCTTTTGCAGAAAACTAAAAACGATAGCTGTCCCTTCCCAGCCATTTTTATGTTTACTGCAGAAATTATCATCAGTGTTATATTAGAATGTTTCTATTCACTTTTCATTTTTAGTGAACTGTACCTTCATTCTGTATTGGCATACAGTTTCTACTTGGGAAATAACTTGTATGTTTCTGTTATTATTATTATTATTATTATTATTATTATTATTATTATTATTATTATTATTATTATTATTATTATTATTTGTACCTTCATTCTGTATTGGCATACAGTTTCTATTTGGGAAATAACTTGTATGTTTCTGTTATTATTATTATTATTATTATTATTATTATTATTATTATTATTATTATTATTATTATTATTAGTGTAATTCAAATAGTATTTCTTTTTACCCCATTTAGTTTAAATTTTTGTAATGTACTGTATCTGCCTTGTGCATCTGTGTATGGCTTTCACTTGAAATTATTATTATTATTATTATTATTATTATTATTATTATTATTATTATTATTATTATTATTATTATTATTATTATTATTATTATTATACGTGAGAAAAGTAAATATTTTTTCATCACAAATAAAGAATAATTAACGATCTTAAACGCAGGCGTGAAGTGGTAATTCCATTCCTACCCGAAGAGGTTACACGAGACGTGACTTCAATGCTCCTAGCCTCATTTCGTCACCGTCCACCACTCCTGCCTTCTCTTTGCTTAGGAATGGGATAAGCCTTTCATACCCCCGTTTAAGATTGCTCGTGGTTTGGTTGCCAATGATTTGAATCACCCTTTCAGTTCTGAGTTACTGATCAGAGTGTCGCGGTCGCCAGAGAAACGACCAGGGGGAGGGAGCCAGGGAAGCGGAGGCAAACGACACCTCCAACGCCGTGGCGAACCTCGGCCATGTCACCCACCAAATGGCTTCGCGTCAAGAACACCCGCCGGGCATCTTCGGTGTCTTCACGGCTGTTGCGTTCCACTTCCTGAAACGACGGGGTCATGTGGGATGGGAGGTTCAGACCATTTTAACGGCACTTAGGCAGGGCACTGAGCCAAGAACAAACTGCGACCTGTAATGCGACCTACTGTGACCTGTAATGCGGTCCTCAATGTATCATTTTGGCGCCACTTTGTCCATTAGTCGAGTCTGGTGTGTGGTTTGTCTTTTTCCCCCTCACTTTCCCTAAATAATAATAATAATAATAATAATAATAATACTAATAATAATAATAATAATAATAACTTTAGTTCTATACACAGGGCAGACGATATACACTACTGAAATATAGATTACACAACGATAAAAAGAAATTTTACACATTTTCACTCTAATATTGCCAATAATAACAATACCGTACATTTTTTTTCAGTTTGAGACCATATAAAGGTGTAATATGTAGGTACAATTAGCTGAAGAGTCAACGGCAACTCTCTGATACAACAACAACAACAACAACAACAACAACAACAACAACAACAATAATAATAATAATAATAATAATAATAATAATAATAATAATAATAATAAAATCTGCAATGTACATGAACGGCAGCGAAGGATTAGCTAACATTATAAGTTAAATACTCATAATAGTAAGACGATTATCAAAAACCAGGCGGCAGTAAAGATGCTGTAATATTTCTTATTAATGAGATGAGAATTATCACATCATTAGCGGTAATATGGAACCAAAAAAGAAGCGAAATAAAATAGTCTTGATAACCTAGAAAGAAACACGATAGGAAATAAGTATGTCGCACAAACGCCGGCCTTCAGTGTATGTAGATAGCAAGGCCGACAAAATCGTGACTAGTATAAATATTAGAATAAAAATGCCAATAACAATACCGAACAAAAAATGAAGGAATAAACAAGTATGCAAAGCATTTAGACGTCATCCATGACGTTGAAAAAACCTCAGTTACTAAACAAGTCTCGTTCTCCCATTTTTCCCCACAATTTATCTCCTCGTTGGACTGTTTAAGAATTTTCGTAAGATGACCCCTTATATTATTATGAACTTATATGCAATAATATTGACAACAACAGCGATAAAAGTTATATTTTATTCCAGTTGTGCACATAAACTCTGGTAAGGGATCATTGGTAGTAATGAAAAGAGTGAAAGCTATAAAGTACATTTCGCAATAATGAAGGCAAAAGCAAAGGCTGTAGCTCTTATGGTAGCGGCCTGTGCAAAAGAAGCAGCTGGGGGTAATAGTAATAAAAAATCAGAAACTACTACTGTAGTCAAGATAGCAATGCCAGTGATATTAATTTTAATAAATGCAATATCAGTGGAAGAACAATAATAGTAAATAATTAAGAAATGTCTCTGAATAAGTAGCTGGCAATTGTAAACAACAGGATCATAAACAACAGTGCATTCGAATGGCCAAAAGCAGTAACATTTCATTAGAAATATTAAAGTGTGGCCATATAAACAAGTGTGCATGTTGCTATGAATAATAATAATAATAATAATAATAATAATAATAATAATTATAATAATAATACACCATAAGAAGAAATCATCCATACAACATTAAATAATGTTACATGCAGCGATATTTAACAAGGCAAGGATATTGCTTACGAAACAGACAATACCTGAATGAGAGAAGTCGAAAAAAAAAACAGATCTCTTCCCTAGATCTATTAGCTCCAGAGGCTGTTTAACAGGACCGCGTTTAATGATATATTTTTTCTCTGAATTGTAGGAAAAGGTAAACATGTAAAAATATACCTAAGCGTTCACTCGGGCAAAAAAGAATCGTCAGTAGAAAATAAACCTCTTCTATTACTTGGCAACTCAGTTTAATCACCTCTTCAAAACGTTACACTTTTTTTTTATTTTAGGAATGATGAGAGGAAGAAATATATGCTATACCTGGTTGTTCTAAACGCATTCAGTAAGTTAGGAACCCATCAGACAATGAAGCAGTGAGATAGTTCTTATCTTACAGAAAAAATGTCGAACAATATATCCTGTAACTTCATCTACATTTCCTTTACAATTATATTTACAACAGACAAAAAGTAAACAATATTTTGAGGAATCAAGAGGACTATTTGCTCCATCGATCTT
This sequence comes from Macrobrachium rosenbergii, assembly GCF_040412425.1. Classification (NCBI taxonomy): domain Eukaryota; kingdom Metazoa; phylum Arthropoda; class Malacostraca; order Decapoda; family Palaemonidae; genus Macrobrachium; species Macrobrachium rosenbergii. Next base: position 6,328,011 of record NC_089768.1, on the reverse strand, counting down.
CAATCATACGTTAAAAGTAGTTCAGCATCGACACTGCAGGTTCTTCTAATACACTCTCTAGGCCTAAGTCGCCTGCTTCCTTACAAAGCTTCCCGAACTATGCACTCCATTCCCCAACGCATCCTATTACAATACCACGTCACCTAATAACAACAGACTATCTTGCAACCAGCGCTGAGCTGCTTTCCATATTTTGTTGAATTGTATTCGCACACTTCCAATCATCTTTGGCCAGCTTGCACAAGTAGACGATACTTTTTGATCGTTTCTATCTCTTTCCCATTCATAAGCGCCGGCAATATGTCCTTTTCAGAAAAAGGCAGTTGGTTAAACATCCCTTCAACACCAAATTCCACATTTCGATTTCTTAGACACTTATTATAATCTGCTGCATTCAAAGAGCTCCAACTACCCATCTTGTCTAATTTCTTCTGTCAGTCACCCCATCTCAGTCGACTACCGTCTGCACTATGTACCCCTGAATAGTGGTATGAATTAACCACTTCTATTCTTCCAAAATTCATACTGGCAGTTTTATTCTTATAACTCACTTCCAGTTTGCTATTGACCCAGACGTTTTTAATTCATTCGCTAATCCCGGTAACTGTTGCTGCTGCAAGGAGTCAGTTAATGACGAGGCTAAAACATCAGTCACCCGACATTCTGTTTGCAGCTCTTCACGTAATCGGTCCTTTATTCTTTACCATCGTCTTTGACTATCCTGATATGAATATAGCGAACAGCCACAAAAATATATATCCTCTCAAAGACCTATAATTACCCAGGAAATTGTGATAATGGTAATCGCAATTGCCTTCGAAGATCACAAACCTCCACCAATATTGATCAAGCTGTACCCAAAGCCTCTCTATTTTCACAGCACTGCAAAAATAACTCTCTGCGTAATCCTACTATGAAACAAACAGACAGGCGGCCGAGAACTTAAGCTCCTTTCAACTTGTTGGTGAAGGTAATAATAATAATAATAATAATAATAATAATAATAATAATAACTTTTCTTGACAACAACGAGTAATAGGAATTTCGTTTTTCAACGCCAAAATCCAAGATCCACAAAAGGGAATTAACGTGACGATATTATTAAATAACGATCAAATGTAATAATACAAGAATAATGTAAGAAATTTATGAACGTGAATACAGAAAACGCAGTGCAAAATTTCAATTAGGAAACTGTAGCGATACCATCGTTTATTTTTAGTATTTCTTATCTTTTATCACTTATTTCCTTCACAGGCCTTAACCCTATCCGGTGCAAGTGTTTAGATATCTGCAATACCACGATGCAAACCGTATTTTCACTACCGATATGAGTGGTAACTGAATGTTAATATAATAAATTTTAAGATTGCCCAAATGTCGTACTTCATGAACTTCCCTTGAAGCTGACGGCGCTGGTTGACTTGACGCTAACGATCACAGTTAGGAAACAAATATGCCATCGTCTGCCAGACTGCCACTGTAGGTGGTTTTAACTCACCTGGCCACACACGGTGACTGTGTGGCACATAGTAGCTCAAACTATTCCTTCGGTAACATATTGGAATGTTTATACATACAAGAACCTTCACACTTTCCCATAAAGAGGCCGATTTGTAACGATAAGAAGCCTGTGCAGCTACAAGACAGACGAGTTTGTATCAGTTTACTCCCATCAAACACAAACGACGCAATGGGCTTTCAATAATTAGGTTGTAACTCACTGGTGGAGTCCAGACTACACGTAGACTCGTTCCCACAAACTGTCCAGATCACGAGATTTTACATGCAGATTTTTTCATGTAGATTTGGTTGCATGAACATAAAAAAAACTTTATTATGATACGAAAGTTGTATAACTTTAGTATCATAATGAAGCTATTTACGTCCGTAAACTGGAAAAATAACCTGCAATGATATTACCCATTAGAACTTGATGTAATGACAAGCGAACGATAGCCAAGATATTTGATTTTACTGGCCATATTTTAGACGTATTTTCATTTCAAAGCAGTCAAAATTTCTTTGCTAATTGTAACCAATATTCAATCTGTCTAAAAGTCGTTCCAATGCCTTACATTAAAAAAAAGTCCAGTCTAGCTTTTTATGCCGCATATATGTCATGAACGCACAAAGGATGACGGGACTCCAATGAGGTTTCAGGTTTATGCTCAATAAGTTATTTGGCAAAATACTCCTGAAATTGCCCAGTCACTGAACTACTATAACGATTTGTACGCTCAAGAAAAAATGATGTAAAGCCAAGTATCCGACAGAGAAAACTACAATATTATTGCCATCCGTCGCCCTCCATCCAGTGCTCGGTGGCTGTTCCTTTCGCCTACCCCAGACAGCTTCATGCCTCATAGAGACAACAATAATCCATGCTACTTTGAACATTACCGCTACTCATGTAATCTACATGAAAGAAATGATTAAAATGCCGTTTATTCACACTCGTCCAGCCAGATGGCTTTGCTTTTACCCACAATGAGACAAAATTATTGAAAGACCATCGCTCATTTTTGTTTGATCTGTGTCGACTATTATAAGGTACAAGCTCGTGCCTCTCGTGCTTGTCTTTGTTTTGTCTTCGATGTAAATCGGAATGCTTATGATCTTATGAGAAGGTGTGAGGGTTCTTTGTACATATATATATATAAGAATTATGTATTACTGAAGCAATAGTTTGCCTGCGATATCGGAAACATTGATTTCGGCCGATCACGAGGTAACTATGCGTATACCTCATCTACCTAAGACCAACCTTGGTGAGTGGACAAATGGAAGGAAATAGACCATAGCTATTTACTCTCCATTAGTTTCTATTTACCACAAAACTAAATGCTTAATTATATATATATATATATATATATATATATATATATATTATATATATATAAATATATATAAATATATATATATATATATATGTATATATATATATATATATATATATATATATAGAGAGAGAGAGAGAGAGAGAGAGAGAGAGAGAGAGAGAGAGAGAGAGAGAGAGAGAGAGAGAGAGAGAAAGAGAGAGAGAGAGAGAGAGAGAGATTTGACTTAAGAGGTTTTACGTCGCATCTGTAAATAAAAAAAAATCCTTACAAAGCACTAACTTATGGGTCTTTACACCACTCCAGAGGTGGCCTTTGCAAGTTTTCTTTTTACAAAGGCATTAACTAAAGGGTTTTATGCTACACCAAAGGTCGACTCTGGGAGTTTTTAATTTATATATATATATATATATATATATATATATATATATATATATATATATATATATATATATATATATATATATATATATTTATATATATATATATATATATATATATATATATATACATATATGTATATGTATATGTATATGTATATATATATATATATATATATATATATATATATATATATATATATATATTACAAAAGCATTAGCTTACAAGGTTTTACGCTGTGTCAGAGGTTGCCCTTGAAAGTTTTTTTTTTTTTTTTACAAAGGAATTAACTCACGGGGTTTTATGCCACCCAGAGGTTGCCTCAGTAAAATTTTTATTTTTTATTTTTTCTTACAAAGGATCAACTTACTGGGTTTTACGCTGCGCTAGAGGTAAACTTTGCAAGTTTTATTTTTACAAAGGCATTACCTTACGGAGTTTTACACAGCGCCAGAGGTTGACCTTGCTAGTTTTCCTTTTTACCGAGGCATTAACTGACTGGATTTTATAGCACGCCGAAGGTTGCCTGTGTGAATTTTTTTTATTTTTTTTTTACAAAGGCATTATCTTACGGAGTTTGGTTTCAGTTACAACACTATTTATTTTTATTTATACATTTTTTTTACACTGAACCTCGGTAGATTCCTTAATGCCTACAGATAACCGTATAGCCGCTAAATATTGTTATTTATTGGTTACATGTGTCTCACTAGATCAAGTAGTCAGTAGCATGATGACTAACAGGCCTATAGTGACTAATCATTGAATGTATAGCTCATCTATCCGAAGTCTGAAGAATGTAATTATGGCAACATCTGATTGAATGAACCTATCTCTCTTGGCACTTTCAATATATATTTATATATATATATATATATATATATATATATATATATATATATATATATATATATATATATATATATTGCTGCATTAATTAACGATATGCAGCAACGGCGTGGGAAATCACCAACGTCTGTCACTCAAGATCTTTGATGAATGATTAGACCCCGATAATCTGATTGAGCCTGTTTTCAATATTTCTTAGATTTTATCAAACAGTCGGTTAATTTTCATGTTTTCTATTAAGAACAAAGTTTTGAAAACATCTTGTAGACACAAATGAAAGGTTCAGATCATGATTTTATGGTGTAGGTTTTCCCATCTACTTGGTGTAATATTGGAATTTAGCCGTACGTCTGGCAGGACTGTGACAAATTTTCTTTCCAATAATTTCGCCTCTGTTTTTTATTGTTCTATTCGACATATTGTTATTTCGGTTCCATTCAGGCAAAATCTTATTAATATGAAATACAAAAACTAGTTCAAATGAAAGCGATGAATAATTTCTTATATTTTGGATATCATAGAAGCAGCATCAAACTATTGATAAAAAGATTATCTAAAGGCGAAAAAATCTCGACGGGGGGAGGGGGGCCACGCGAACCATCATGCCCCAGATGAGTTTCAACCCAGAAACCTTCAAATAATTGTAATGGTGACTTTTATTATTTACTGTATTATATTGTATTATAAGTTTATAACTAGTAACATCCAAAACCACCGAGCAGAAAAGTAGCAGCTCTTCCCCACTGTGTTTATTCACTTCGTATGTCAAGGTTATCATTACTATTATCATCATGATTATTATGATCCCTATTTTTGTTATGCTATCGTTGCTGCAGAACACTTTTCCCTATTTGCATATGACCTACAAAGAAAGAAACGTTGATATTATCATTACTCGATGTAAGTAAGAAGTAATACTTCCTATCGTGTTTACGGCCAAGCCCCTTCTTAGCGGATTTTATCACGCAGTTTCCGTTACTTATGTTTCTACATTCGTGGAAGAATTCCCACTTCCGTTTCCCTCTTTTACAAAAAAACCTTTTTCTCTTCATTTTTGTACCTCACAGAATTCCATCAGTAAACCACAAAAGTTTTAATTTTTTTCCTTCAAACAAAAACTTTTTGCTTGTATTTCTCTTTGACTTTGCACATTCTTCTTTTATCAGCTGGCTGTACCCGGTGCCTAACAAGGGTAGGAGAGGAGGAAGGCAAGTGGGTGGGGCCCACATCCACACAATAGTCGTGTGAGTAGATCCTCTATCGGGTGGCCCAGGAGGGCGTGAAAAGATGTGGATGGTGGGTCCGGGGTGGGGCGGTTATATGATGTGGTCTTTTGGATCTCCATCGTCGGCTGTGATGTGTTGAATAGATGCAGTAATTGATAATAGGATTAAATTGAATAGATAAGGTAATGAAGACGGACCAGAGGCGCCTTTCATGTTGGATAAACACACGAGCACCAACGACAGAACGAGGCTTTCTGGCGGCCAGCGAAGAGGATGATGTCGGGATGAAGAAGCTGGGAGAGGGACAGTTAAAAGCAAGAAAGAAGTCCTAGCTCCGAGGGTAAAGAAATAAAGCAAGTAAGGAATTAAGAATATATATATATATATATATATATATATATATATATATATATATATATATATATATATATATACTCGTATATAAGTATCCACAACTTCAACAGTTAGACAAATATGTGCGATCAAGAAGGATCTTTTTCACTCTGCGTGTGTACGTCTCTCTCACTGAAGAATAAACACACATTATTCTAGGAAAATATAATTTTTCATCATTAATTGGAAGTTTTGACGAAGAAAAAATTGCATATAACTTTTTTGGACACATTTCCAAGTGGAAAATAAGTGATTTGGATAAGAAATGTAAACCAAATGTTTATATTATGTAAAGTTTTATGATTAGTTTACCGACTGTGGTCTGAAGTGTTTTCTTAATTGCACATCGTTCTTAAGGATCTTTGTATCGAGATGTTCCGTGAGCATGGGGAGAGAGAGAGAGAGAGAGAGAGAGAGAGAGAGAGAGAGAGAGAGAGAGAGAGAGAGAGAGAGAGAGAGAGAGAGAGAGAGAGAGAGAGAGAGAAACTTTTGAAACCTCGTGTGTATAATATTCTTATCATAAAAGATGAGATTTTTTTATTGCTTTAGTATCGGAACGCTTTTTTCAGTTATTATGGGAAAATAACCAAATGTTCTATTATTTACAGTTTATGTCTATTTGCAAGATGAAATAAAACAAACGTAGCACTTACGCTACTACTACCAATAATAATAATAATAATAATAATGATAATAATAATATGGCTATGAACACTAGGTAATGACATTGCTTCCTCGATGGTCATCCTTCCGGTTATAGTCAACTTTACCATAACCATTATATACCGTTTTATGCGTTTCGTCCCTATTGTCACCACAAACTGTTTCCCTATGCCCATGTCTGTAGCTAAAATAAAGCATATCTTTATCCAGAATAAACCTATAAAGATTCTGCACAGCAAGTTTAATTTCCTTAAAATAATTTACCAAAGAACCCGTTACGTTCTTTTGTATCAGAATATTGCAACATTTTTTTGTCGTAGGATAAGACCGAACACATATTTTGATTACAGCTTTAAATAAGGTTTATTCTGAATGTCCCTGTAGTTGAATAGATAACCATAAGACGTCTCGTTGCCTCTGGAAAATGTCAGTGATTTGGAGCAACCACAGAATTTACAGCAATACGAGCAAAACAGCAGCATTTTTGCTTTTGGTGAAAGCAGGCGTATATTGTAATCATCCCGCCAATCGCACAAGGCTCACATGGTCTATGTCTGATGTAGTTTGAATGTTCAAGGTCCGCCGTAATAGTGTGACCCATATGTGGGATATTCCAATCAGTAATTCAGAGGAATACATATGCCTTGCGTTCGTTCGTTTTAGGTTAAGCCAGCTTTGTGCTCTGTAGCCCGTATGTATACCACATTCGCCTGCATGCCATGGATAGGTCTGTTATGGGTAGACTAGATTTGTGCCATCGCCTTCATAGACATGTTTATTGTTATTCCACTGAAAACAGAGCCAACTGGGAGGGGTTCATTCTAAATTTTAGTGCAGTCGTGTAAGTATTAAGTAGACGGAGGGAGAGAATGCCACCTTTCTGAAGACAGTTGCAGGAGTCGAAGTCAGGCTACTCCGATTTTGCACAGAGCTATGATATAAGGAGTGGCTTTCTGAAACATTTCAGAAAGTTTACTAAGACCAATGTTCCATTCACATAAACAAAACAAGAGAATACAGGTAAGCCGAAGTTCGGCAATACTGCAGCATTTTCAGAAAAGACTATAAATACTAGTTAGGTTTAAAACCACTCTTATTGTTTGAAGAAGGGGAATGAGGTACGCTGAAATGACAAAAAAAATTTTTGAATTAATATCTATAATGTAATCGAACAATATTTCTGGGAGTCAGCTAATTCTTTTTGCGTGTTCTTGGTTTGTCTTATTAAATGCAGGCTACTTAGAGTAAGTTCCTAGAAAAAGAAATTATAAATTATGCAAATATTAGATTTTGGATGGCAAAAATTGGATACGTCTGCTGGGAGATTATCTGAGCAGGGTAAGATCTTTGACATATCCACTGTTTTACAGTCGGAGAGATGAAACTGTGTTAACAGTGAGAACGTTGTGTTCTGCACCGGGGAGTCTGTATTTTATGCTAAAATTATCAGCCTCTATCCTTGCAGTTGCCTCCTTTCCGACTGCCGTCCCTACTCTTGGAGATAGCGTATTTTTGTTGGAAGTTAGAGATTGAATGCCTTTTTATTGGTATGTGCGAACACCAGTCCCTAAGTTGAAAGGCTTCTGCTTTAATTTCGTCTCAAATTTATACGGCAGTGCTATTTCCTCTGTGGCTACCCATTTTGCCTTCAGAGTGAAAACATATTTTGAAAGGGTAAAAGAAACTGGATAACCAGATGCTTCTGTACGATATTACGAAAATTACTATGACGTAGCCCAAAGATGTCTGAATAATTCCGGCAGCCCAGCAACATTCGAAAGCGATTTTCTTTATTTGCTCTTGTGCCGGTCATTCCGACACCTGGGGTTGTTGCAAGGTATATCGTTCGTAGAACGAACTATTGATCGCAGGTTAGTTCCGGTTAACATTTTAAAGGCCATCATTTTTGCAGCTCTTGTAGTCACTGCTAATGGCCGGAGGCCGCTCCGTTAGGGTGGTCACAGCAGGGAAGGAAGGGTATTGAATGTAGAGGATCGCAGGTTACCCCAAGATCGTAGCGAAAGGTAAAAAGTACAGAAAGATAACCTCGTGGTTCTGGCTTTTGCGGGAATGATGTCAAGAATGAATGTTCAAACAGAGGTACCGGTACTTTGTTTTTATTTAAAGTTATGGGTTTACATTTAAGTGTTACTTTATAGTGATTGTATTTACAATAGTAATAATAATCCAATGATACTAAACAGTTTCCACACTAGTCTGTGGTAATGTTATTATTTGATTATAAAATGGTGGCATATATCAATACAACATATTTAGCCATCAGTATGTAATAATAATAATAATAATAATAATAATAATAATAATAATAATAATAATAATAATAATAATAATAATAACTGTGGGACCAGATATCGAGTCCTACAAATATAAATTCATTCTGGGACATATGGCTACTGAGTTATCTTTTTCAAGAACACAGCTACGGTGCAGTATCTATGAAAAAAGATCGAGTTCTCATAGCATCACAAGAACAAACAAATGTAAAACAGCCAGCAGGTGGTACCCCATCATACTCTTAACTTATAACTTACTATTGATTCTTGAAGAATCGATGCAGACACTTTAACCTTTTTTTTTATAGGATTTACAGGTTTATTATAACCTTAAGAGAACTATCTTGACCAAATAACATGGGTATGTTAGATTGAGAGTATTCAGAACAGGACTTTTAGGGGGTTTTTAGGGATGTGACTCAGGAAACAGATAAGATGTATTCCTACTTAGAACTTTAAGGGGGTTTTTAGGGAGGTGACTCAGGAAACAGGTAAGATGTATTCTTACTCAGAACTTTAAGGGGGTTTTTAGGGAGGTGGCTCTTCAAGAGATTTATCAGTGATAGGTTGAAGTTGCTGCGATTACTGATGTTCGTAAGAATTATTGTTCTTTAAGATGACACATTTTGTACTGCTTTGTTTCCATGTCTGCTGGAGGTGATGGCTTACATTCAAATTAATTATACTCATAAGGATATCCGTCGCTTCCACGAGTCCACGGGTTCTTGAGACAAAAATGTTAACTGCCTCTTAAACCAACTAGTTATAGGAGAGTTAACATGTGGAGGCAAATGACTTACCTGAGAATGTAGAGTGTCTTGTGGACATGGGCCTTTGTCAAAATCAATAAACAAGCAAATATACAGGCTCTGTAGCAATAATATGAAATGGGGCATAAGCATGATATGGATTAAGAAGGCAGAGAAATGTGAAAGAAAGAAAAGCATTAAAAAATAACATGAAAAGGGGTGGAGCATGGATATTTTTTTTATTAATTAAAGTAATATCACAACTGTATCTCTTAAAGAATTTTTTAGCCTTGAGAAAAATTCAACCGAGATTCTTCATTCTTTGACAGAATAAATATTTTTTTCCCAATAAAAACGCCCAATAGTTAATTTATTAGTCACAATGAAATATCCTGATCTAGGTATATTAGAACCAAGCCCAAATTAAAAGGATGAAAAATTTGAAGGCAATCTAATTAGTTGTTTTTGGTCTGTTCAGAATGATTGTTTTTCAAGTTGCTTTTGTTGTGGGAGTAAAATGGGCGATACTGTTGGTAGAAGTGGAGTTTTAAAGTTTTCACTATTTTTAGAAAGTTATTTTCCATTGCCAGGTCCTTAGTTCAATTTCCGCAGCTGTCAGAAACACCCAAGATATATCTTCAGAGAAGAATAAAAGGAAAATATTACAAGAACCATGTACCTACACAGTCAGTGTTGAGACAGAATGATGAGACTGACTAGAGAACATTTTAGAGATTTCTGAAACAATTCTGAAAGCTCCACACTCCATTTTCTCTATTTTCCAAATACTATTTTTAACCACTAAAATGTTCGTGATAACCTGCCTGGGGCCCATGAAATCTGGTGCATATTCCCTGAAATAAAAGTACACTGCCGTAATATTTCAAAGCCGGTTTGTATTTTTATCTATTTATTTATTTATTTTTATTTTTTTGCTGGGACTATGCAATGACATATGTGATGCTGAGATTTTAGATTCTAATCCATTGTCATATTTCGTCGTAGTTTTGAAGATTAATCAGCACAATGTTTCAGGTTATTCGAGGTCAAAGTCAAAAGTATCAGGGGGAACTCTACGTTATTTAAACCATAGCAAAGGTTTTTTAATATCAGTGATAATGCCACCCATAGCGTGCTTGCTAGAGCTTTGGGTATCCTTACCATTCCCAGTACCTCTAGGACAACTGGGCCCCGAGAGAGAAGGTTTAGAAGTGTTTATTTTTTCTTACCTAAGCATGGTATTATTCCACCACTGAATCGATCGCAGAAGCTGTAGAAACAGCCTTCTTCAGTGATAAAAAGTGACTTGAGTACCTTCCCTGCAACTCACATCCGTTACCCAGAAGAATCCTCAAATATTTTCATTTTTGTTATTTCCTTTTGTCCCGCCCACGAGCTTTTGAGAGCGAGGGAGTGTCTGGCTATGAAGATGTGACCCTATCTTTCCCTGACTGATATACTCTCCCTCTTATCCCAAGATAACTGCCATTACCAAGAGATTTATAGAATTCAGTAAAAGAACCCATTGCCACTCATCCCATCATCTCATTTATATACATACATACATACATACATACATACATACATACATACATACATACATATATATATATATATATATATATATATATATATATATATATATATATATATATATATATATATATATATATATATATTATATATATATCTGTATATGTATTTATACATACAATATACAGAGCATATATATATATATATATATATATATATATATATATATATATATATATATATATATATATATATATATATATATAAATGGGTGTATGTATGTATGTATGTGTGAGTGTGTATGTGTATGTTCAACATAACTCTGACATGCATTGAGCAATTTCAACCAAACTTGGTATACATACGACTTACTATCTCGAAAAGAATACTTTGGGGGTAAGACATCTCTAGCACCAAAGGGCACCAACGGGGGTGGCAGTGGGAAGGCCTTCCCTGAAATGGGGCTGGTTCCGAGTGTAGACTTAGTAACTAAATAAACTCTTCGAATTTATCATACCTCATTTCAGAATATGTGTGACTTACTATGTGGAAAAAAATGCTGTGGGGGTTGTAAGACATCACTGGCACCAAAGGGGGTTGGGGTGGGAAAGGGGTGACATGTAAAAAGAAGCGAAAACGACAGATATTAGTGTCTAATCCATAGCTTTCTAGGTCGCTGAGATGAAGAGTCACACTCCTCATACCCTTTAAGTCCAAGTTCAGTCCTGATAGGAATGGGGGGTGAGAAGGGGTGAAATGTAAAATGTCAAAAATGCTGGCAGTGTAATTGAAGCAACTATCTTAATAGGAAAGGGAGAGATTGAAAAGAGAGAGAAAAAAGAGGGAGTGAGAGGGAGAGGAGTGAGAGAGAGATTAGAGGGGGAAAAGAAAAGAGAAACAATGGAGTGCTGCAAGGCCTTTCGACTTATAGTCCTTTACTTAGCAGACTGAAGAAATATAAAAATAAGTTTACAAAGACGGCTCATATACAGATGAGGATTACAAAGGAAAAAATATGTACCTGGAATCCAACACAATTGAAGAATTAGTAGAACTGCCAAAACAGGGTTAAATATTTAAAAGGTTTTTATAAAGAATTAGGCTCAACTGTTCAGAATCAGGGACAGAACAATTAATAAATCATATAGGGAGGTTACTGACCACCAAAAAAATGTTATAAGCGTACAGCTCAATAATTATCTTTTTTTTTTTTTGGTAAACAATAGCAATTTTTGCAAGATGAACAGTTGAAAAAAAATTATACTAAACATATGAATACATAGAAAATATATATAAGATAACTAATTGGTAATTAAGTCGGTGATTTTATCTTTTAGGTCATTCTTGAAAATTTTTCTAATACAGGGTCCAAATAATACATGCCAGGGATAAGGTTAAAATTACAGTTAAAAGTCAGCTGTATAATAGCAGATTCTAAAAGATTTCATGAAGAGAAATCTTTCGATCTGGCAATCACTGAACTTTCAGTCCAGTTTATTCTGTGAGAGTTTTCACTTAAATGCATGAATATAGCATTGGATGTTTGCCCAGTTTTGACAGAATACTTATGTTGTTTTATATGTACATCTAAATCCTTGCTAAATTGGCCAATATAAAAAGCGGGGCAGTCCAAACATGGAATTTTATATATTATATGTTGTTGTTTTCTTCAGGAATGTTAATAAAAAAATAACCCCAAAGAAAACAACAACATGATATATAAAATTCCATGTTTGGACTGCCCCACTTTGTATATTGGCCAATCTAGCAGGGATTTAGATGTACGTATAAAATTGCAAAAATTGTTATTGTTTACCAAGGAAAAAAAGAGACATTGAGTTGTACACTTATAACATTTTTTTGGTGGTCAGTCACTTCCTTGTATAATCTTTTTGTCCTGTCTTTGATTCTGAATGGTTGAGCCTAATCCTTTGTAAAAACCTTTCAATTATTTACTCCTGTTTTGCCAATTCTACTAATTCTTCAATTGTGTTGGATTCCAGGTATATGTTTTTTCCTTTGTAATCCCCATTTGTCATTTATATGAGCTTTCTTTGTAAACTTATTTTTATATTTCTTCAGT
>NC_089768.1:6287500-6312500 GCF_040412425.1 Macrobrachium rosenbergii | reverse complement strand
CTCTCTCTCTCTCTCTCTCTCTCTCTCTCTCTCTCTCTCTCTCTCCAACACATACACATACACACACTGACACAAACACACACACACGTTTCCTTCTGCTATTTCTTCTCCACTTATGAGTGGCATCATTTAATCCTGTAACTTAAGGAAGGAAATATAAATAGGGCCCGTGGCCACCCGCCGTGCCCAATTAGGGCCCATTCACTGTAACCATTCTGGGTCCCACCTTCACGATCAATTCACGGATCAACCGCTTTTACTTGAAAATGTCCTCTACTGGTATTTGTACTACTCCAGTCCAATATTTCATTGCCAATGGGAATGATGCGTGGAATCTTACTCTCCCAGGTAGCCATATAAAAAAAGGTAAATGTATAAACATACACCGCACATACAGCGCACTCACAGCACACATACACCCAAACACACACACAGACACGTACATGTAAAAGAGGGCTCCGATAGCACAGACTTACGCGAAATTTAAATACAAGGGAATGCGAGAGGAAAAGAACATGCCCAGGTACAAATCAGACTTACACATAGACATTAAAAAGGGGAAAATAAAATGCTTTGGAAATGAGTGTGAATGATTATGCAAAGATTAAGAATTGCTGGTGTTCCATTTTATAAATATTTTCAGTAGAAGTGAAAATGAGGGCAGGTGGTTAAGTACTGAGGCGAAAATAATGAATGTGAATAATCGTATTCTTAGGATGGAAACATTTGGTAAGACAAAGGTAAATTTTTATTGTGCAATAAGAAAATGAATCGAAACTGAGCTCATGCTATTGACAGAGAATAGATATAGTAAAATGAGATTTTAGAATTAGAGAGGCGGTGGTCAGTGCAAGATAATATAAATCTTAACAACTGCACTAATAATAAAAAATATTCTAGTTGGATTCATCTGCCAAGAGCATCTAATAAGAAAGACGATACAGAGATTGCTGCACACATAATACCAGTAAGCACATAGGAAATAAAAGACTACCATCCATAATAACAATGATATTGGCAATGGTGGAGAGGACTAGATGAAGAAATATGGAAATAAAGCGCATGCTTTAGTGGAAGAAAATATTATATAAAAGTACTTGCATAACACAAGAGAAGTGAAGTCAGAATAAGACCAGAGAGAAGAACAGAGAAGAAGAGAAAGAGGGAGGAAAAATAATATTGCTCTCTAACATTTTGAGGTATCTATATTATATGTTGAAAACACGAGGAACCGTGAAAGAAAAGTGTAAAGCTGGAGATGTGAAAGAAAGGATGCAGCTCTTAAGCAAAGGAAAGGCAGTATCACGAGAGACGTGTCAGTTTGGGAGGAAAGATTTCATGAAAAGAAAGGTCTAGTAGCTGAATTTATATGCCTTTAATTATTTCATAAAAGTTGCTTACATTTTGACTGAAGATACTGGAAAAATCTTACATGAAGGATATTCTTCAAATTTCATTATAATTTAGTTTTTCCATTTAATCATCATGTGCTGATGAATAGATACATTATATATATATATATATATATATATATATATATATATATATATATATATATATATATATATATATATACATATATATATATATATATATATGTATATATATATATATATATATATATATATATATATATATATATATGTATGTATATATACTGCATTTATACTATATATATATAAATATATATACTGTATGTGTATATATATATATATATATATATATATATATATATATATATATATCAACTTTGTCACTTACGCAATTGTTCTGTGCATTAATACAATCACTAACAGGACCTCATTAAAACTGGATGGCATCTAGCGGAGTTATTTATTCATAAAAATTACAAGCTTTCCAGGACTAACAGTCCTCATTGTCAAGTATCCGTAGAGTGACCGGACACATGGTCCAGCTGTATTAATATCTGTGTAGGGGCGTGGATTAAAGTCCATGTTCCTATTATTACCTTATCCTGTGTGGCCCCGTCCTCGTGACCTTGGCCTTTCTCTGCCGGCTGCTCCTTCCAAGTGTTCATTTTCCATGTGGTTTCTTGTGTTTATACATTTCTTTTCTATTGAAGAGTATAAGATTTTTCGTGATAGGCTGTCTTCAAATCTGTTTCCCGTGTTGCCTGCCATTACATTGTTAGCGCATGTTATGAAGGCATTCTCTACAATCAGTCTGGCCATTTTGTTCGTGTTCCTGTACAAAAAAATTCATATTTTCCCAATCTATTTTATGGTCTTTTTCCACACAGTGCTTGGTGACTGCTGACATCTGATCATAGTACCTTATGCTTTGTATATGTTGCTTGCTTCGTTCTTTGCATGATTTGCCGCTTTCGCCGAAGTAACACTCTTCACAGTCTAGACATGCTGCTATATATACCCCGTCTTACCTCTTCACCTTTTACCAACCTTTTGTTTCTAACTATTTTATTCCTAATGATGTTTTTGTAACTGCCTATTAATTTGAAATTATCTAGCTTCCTGTTGATGGGTGTTATAGTGTTGTTGTCTGGGACTGTAATTATTTTCTTCCCTTTCAAATGTTCCTTTTCTATCCCTTTCCCATCCCAAAAATAGTTTTTTTTCTTGCCTTAATGTGTGCCCATTCCCACACATTGAATAAAAAACTCTGCTAGATACCATCCAGTTTCAATGAGGTCCTGTTTAAGTAAATATATATATATATATATATATATATATATATATATATATATATATATATATATATATATATATATATATATATATACATACATATATTGCAAAGAGACTTAACTCTCTCAAGGCAACTCGCCTCTCAAGAATCAAGTAAAAGTGATATTGTTGATTAAGTTCGTGGCCTACAAGCAGACAGGCGGTCGAGGGAATTTGCCCCTCCAAAGATCATTCTGATTTCCCTTGGTGCTTTTAATCCTCTTTTGAGATTTGTGATTGCGATAATGCCTCTTCAATGTTAGTGAAACTTTGTTCTGTCTTTCTTTCTTTGTTTTTCTCTTTGTTTACGCTTCCATACAATTTTGCTTTCGCCAGTTAGTTATCAGAGCTTTCGTTTTGCTAAAATCATTTGGAGTGATAGTTTAGATCATTTCCATTCATTTTCCATGTGAAGCTACACTAAAATTTACGGTGCTGATAGTTCCTTAGCTCCATTAAATGAAATATAATGATTAAATCTCGTGGCGTCTAGCTACAGGGTTGTGTGACTGGCGACAGTCTTCTTTAGCTCTCGCAAGTCAGAAGAACACTTGCATCAAGCTACCAGATGTCTTTAATTCATTCTCGTACGTTGACATAGTCATCTGGCAGCTCAACGAGCAAGAGCCTGTGCTATATACAGCTAGCTTATCTTCAACAACATTAGCTGATATACTGACATTCCTGTTAAAGTCACTCTATGAATCCTAATTATTCCGTCGAGTTTATCTCTATTAAAGAATGTCATCTCATACATTTTATCCTTAAGTTTCCAAAGTTAGTGATCTAAGAGAACGTTGTCTTCTCACTAGGTTTTCTTTTGATAATGCAGGTGAATTCCTGCAGTCTGACTAATAACAGAAATCATGCGATTCGGGCAAAGGAAACAATAAAAAAATGCATTTTTGTCGCTAAAAAGGTAAGTGGGATTTCAATAAGGCTGTCTAAGCAAATTTTTCATTTGCTGTTTTTTTTTTCTTTTATTTTCTCATCTTTTGTTGATCTAAGTATTGTCATTTGTTTTCATGGTAATCATAATCAAACACAAGTGCTTGAGCAAGCTAGCTCTCCCGTGAACTTAGCGATGTATTTACGAGCATGAATATAAAAAGAGATTGTAGTATATTTATTGAAAAATAAAAATTCACCAATTTGCCCTGTGTACTTGATTTTTGTTGAAGTTTATTTCAGAGGAGGACAATTTTAGGAGTAATGAAGATCATTATCTTTAAAGCTACTAATGATAAGCTAATATTGGTCCTTGACAGTCGAATTCCGAAAACATCCAGAATTATCAGTCTGTTGTCAACAGTATTTTAGTTACTATATGAGAATGGCAATCACCTGTCAAAAATTTTCCTATAAACAGTAGGTGTCTAAGGTACGTACATTCCAATTAATCATGTGATTAGCAAACAAATATATGAAAAAAAGTTTTTTTTTTTTTTTTTACTGACGGAACTTGACTTTTATTTTATTTCATTCTACGGTATTTGTTTACTTACAGACTTTGGATACCAACGTTTTTCAATCAAAATAACCTTCACTGTGAAATAATCCTGGAAAATTTTCAGGTACTTGACTGTCAGGAAATAATTTCTGATACGTCAACATTTCTTCGTACTACCGGGAACTGTTAAGTCTCCTCATACGTTTTCATGCACTTGTAAAATAAATTGAAACATAATCAACAATGCACTATCCAAGATTATTAGGTAGGCAGTGCAACCAGGTCAGCATCTCTTGTAGTTTTCGGTGTAACTGATATTTTTAGAAATTAGTCTTCATTTAATTTTTAGAGATTAACGTTTTTGCATTTAATACTTACTGTATATACTCTGTTATGAAACCTTTTATGTACACCAGTATCCACTTTACATAACATACTGACATTTTCATTAAACTTGAATGTTACCCTCACTCAATAATATTGTCCTTTACTTATTTTTTTTACGAAGAACAATCCTTACACTCCTCGAGCCACCATATTGTATATAAACAGATGAATCTACTCTCTCCAGAACAACTCGTATCCTTTTCAGCCTCTGCTCTCTGACTTTTCTCATTCATCTTTGAATTTCTCAGAAATAACCTTTCGCTACTAAACCTCATCCGTAGTTCAGAAACAGTGATATATTGTAAATGGTACATTCTAGAAACAATAAGCTATGGATAATGAAAGACTCAAATTATAGCTATACTGCAGTCTATTCACGTTTTCATCTAATCTGTTTAGCTTGTGAAGACTTCATCCTAGAATGCTTGCGCATTTTTGAGATATTTTCTGTAACGCGCAGTCTTGCGAGATCATATCTTCAAGATTTATATTTCTACGCGAACCATGGTGAATGTTGTGCAGTGCTTTGTCCTACACTCTGATATAGTCTGGTAAACAATGTCAAGATAACCTTCATCGTAACAATTTCTTAATTTTTAGGCAGAACGTGAAGAGAGAATGCTGAAAGATGGGGAGACACAATGACGTCAACGAAACATTAGTGAGAAGTAAAGTTTAACCAATGCAAAAAAAAGTACCCTTCGAGGTGTCTTTCCGATAGGAATGATTATAATTATGCTTTTTTTCATTAGTAGATTCCCACTGTATTGTTCGTGAATCTTTTTACTTTCCTCCTTCTACAATGCTCGGCAACTGTCATCAACTTTATCAGTAACTGAAGGTAATATGTCCCATAAAGATAAGAAAAGATATTCACGGCACATAAATTTTGATACGCCGGATTTTAAATACGAAGAATAGATGAAATGTCAATTTATTTGGTTCGATTCCCTTTTTATTACTTTGAGCATTTGGTCAGTGTAGGTTTCTTTCGCAACATTCAGTTGTGTTCGTAATTCTTATTATTCCGGGTTTTTTGGTGCCTAAAATTAAATATTGGATGCTTTTCATGTTTTCTAAACGAAATTAGTTTCCGGAAGGTATCGAATTTTATTGTTTTTTATGCCATAGCCAGTTATCTAGTAATTATTTTTATTCCGTCGGTATTTACGTACCTAAGTTAGGGGTTCACAATATACAATGTTCCTGAAATATCACTGTCAGGCAATGATATGTAAGCGACGCCGAACATTGACGTAGTCTTGATGAGAATATAACCATTTATATTATGTTTTGACCGCCCTTTTTGCTTAGTATTATTTCCATCAGTCATTTTGCTGTATGATGAATTTTTGTCTGGCCTCATACTAAACTTTGATTATTGTTTTGATGTGAAAGAAAGTAAATTTGGAATATAAACTCATTTATAATTTTTACATTCTTTTACACGTTAAGGGCAGGTTTTAATATAATTGTGGACGTGCAAACGAAGCAAAGTGTTCTGTACTAACGGTGTCTCTCTAACTCAAACACACACACGCACACGCACACACACGCACACTCTCCCACGCACACACAGGCGCGCGTGCGCATTGTTTTTCTGCCTTATCTCCTCGTTCGTCCGCACCAATACCTCTCGGTGTCTTGGAAAATACCTTATCATGAATTCGAACAACTGATAACAATCGTCGTCATGCCATTTCCCCCTTATTTGTAGATGGCCTCCTACCTCACTCGTCTCCAACCCCTTTCCGGGTCGACGTGAACTTTTATGCCGAGAAGAAAGAAGCTCGATTTTCCCGTGCCTTGCCTCCACAAGCGCCTAAGTAATTGGCTCGAGGAATGCATCGTCGTCAGCTGAGGGCGGTTCGTAGCTATTCGGGGAATCTAATATCATTTAAAGGAATCTGGTATCAATTAAGAAGAAGACTGGAATGCAAGTTCGAGCGGGTACCCTGCGAAGGGGGTTAAAAACCAGTGGACTTTATGATCCACACTAACAAGTTGTTAATGAGTGATTCGGCTGATCGTAGCTCGAGATATTTTCAGGTAAGTCGGATACAAAGAAAGCCGCTTTCGCTGTCTGTCATTCCTCGTAATCTTCTGTCTGTTTGTATCTTATTATCCTGAGATACAATGAGCTTGCATAACTGATTAATTCTAAATACGCCTTCACAGATGTACCTTATTTATACAACTGTTGTATTGCAAGGAGATCTTCTGGATTTTGTTGTCAAAAGCAGCAACAACATATATATATATATATATATATATATATATATATATATATATATATATATATATATATATATATATATACATATACACACACACATAAATATATACATAGTACAGTATATGGATATAAAAAGGTGACGATAAGAAAAGAATCCACCGATTTCACATCTGGATTCAGGGTTGTAGTTATAAGTGTCTTTTTAAAGTGTTATGAAATCGAAAGGCAAAGAGGCTCTTGTGATTTTCAGTGCATATATATATATATATATATATATATATATATATATATATATATATATATATATATATATATATATATATATATATATATATATAAGAAAAGAGATGTTGGTGCAGCCAGACCACAGAACACATCAGGTAAGGGTGACGAAGTGAAGGTCGTTCATTAATAGGTCATACATTTATTACGCCGACGCGTAACGACATTGTTACATTCTCAAGGCTAATAAGAGAGAGAGAGAAAAAACGTACAATTAAAAAATACATGTAAATGCAATTTTTTTCTTTTTAGCCTCTCTACATATATATGCGTGTACATTAAAAAGCCAAAAAAAAAACAAGTAAAAGGACCCGTTAGACCAAAAGTTGAAGACTGAATGACCAGAATAAGGAGAGAGAAGCAACGAAGAAACCGACTTAAGCCAGATGCAGTTGTATAAACTTGTGTGAGTTCAACTTGGGCGCTAATTGTTTAATGAATAACGATTCTTAAATATGCAGTTCATGAAAGCAACTTGTTTGGCTCAACACAGATAAGTCAGACTATTCGATATTGGCTTTACATATTTTAGCATGATTTCTGATGTACTGTAGAGGTTTGTGGTTGGGTTAAAGTACTCAGTCTTTGTAGGCATGCTTCTGAGCTCGATAAAATAACTAACTGGTTGTCAGAACCAGAACGACAATGTAAGAAAAAGAATTTGCTGAAAAGTCATGCCAAAGTGCCTGAATGAATGTCCCTCACAAATATTTAACTATCCTTTCGGCATTATACAGGAGGTTTTGTATTATTTGATGGGTATAGAAATGTCTTTGTGTTCCCACGATCAACAAGAACTAGAAAATGGCTCTTCATTGGGTGATCCCATATTTTTTTTTTGCTTCCATAATTCTCCTTTGGTAGCATTAAATTGTGTAATCAACTTTTTTTTTCAGTATGGATTCAAATGAATATAGTTGCATGAAAAATCAGTAATTCTTTTTTTTAGAAGACTTCCTTGCCTGTTCCAAGGGTAACTGGAGATCTAACGACCAACTAAGTGAATTTGAGGGCGCTCTCTGTGCAAGCCTTCTAATAGATTGTGGCACAAAAAATCTTACTGATGGCTGGCCATTACTGGATCTTGTCATCAAATAATGAAGAACTAATTACTTGTCGTAACATTATGAAGAGAAATGCAGAGCAAGGAGGATTCCCCCAGTTGCTCAAATCACTGGAGACGTTAGAGACCTGCTGGATGGCAACACACTCACTTGGTCATTCTAACAGTACCTTCATCTGCTCTGTGGCTATTGACGAACCCCAAGCTACTGACTTGGCCATGACTTGATAAATTAAGCGGTTGGTGGAACTGGTAAAGTGCTAACAATGCTTATCCATAGTAACATTAGTGACCTGTATTTGATCCACAAATGAGCTTAAAATCAATAGAAAATAAATTTGCGATTATCAAAGGACATTCATTAGAAAAAGGACAGTAAAGCTGAAGGAAGGATGAAAGAGTAAATCAGAGCATCAAAATAAAGTCTAATATTGGGGGGACTCAAAAGAGCTGATATGAAACATAAATAATAAAATGTGATATTACATTGCAAAAACCAAAATAAGGAACAGACTAATGATGGAGATGGAATTTATTTAATTGGAAAAGGCATATCACAACTACCATAAGTACTCAAGATCTAGGACAATGTGAAAAGTGCTTGGTCTAAGGAGACATGTATATCAAGGACTCATTTCCATCCTGACCAGTGCTATTAAACTTCCGGGAATCTCCAGGAATCTTATCACAAACTGGTGACCGATGGTATCAGTGGTCAAGGGTGATATCCACCTCTCACATTACTTGAGACTTACAGCCCAGCCATGTTTATGGTATCACAAATGCTCATAAACAGGATTCCCCCATGCCCAATAAGCAGCTACATGCTCAATCCAACTGATATGCTGGTTAAGACTCTCAACATGATCCTCTCTGTATGTTCTACTGAAATACTGCCTAGAGCCAATAGCTGACTTCCTCAGTGCACTGAGAAAATCTCCCTTTGTCTTGTTGAATGTTAAGAATCTCTGCATAAACTTTTCTCTCAACCAGATTATCATTATCATCTTAGCAACTCTACGATGAATTTAGATATCCCAAAGGCACCACTCTTTATGGTTAATTGCACACCCAGACAAGCTAACTTCACAAGTCTTGTCCCAAAAGTTGGGATATAATTTCATATTCTCCCTTCAAGAACTTCTGCTGAATTATCAGCTTCTAAAGGTAACTTGAGATACTGGTTTCTTTCTTATTTCACGTAGGTACTTATATTCCTCTCTCGACCGTTAACTTTTGCTTAAAATGGAAAAACGAACCTCAGCAAATAAGGAGAGGGGAGATATAATTTATTTTATTTTTTTTTTTTTTCACAAAGGAAGCGTTTTTTCTGAATGCCAGTTCATAGCCCGATGGATGATGTTAGACAGTTCCAAAACTGAGGTTATGAATTCCATTATTCACGGGAAAAGTATCGTTTGCAACAAAATCCTTATCTCCTCTCTCCTTTTTTAATATTCCTTAAATACCTATGTAAGACTTGAATTGATGGCATAATGTACAAAGTACTTCTTTTTAAACCCACTAAAGTTATCAATCTTGTATAGTCTGATAGAATTTTTTCTTGTTGTCAAAACAGACAATTGAAGCTGTGAGGCTATTGGACGGGCTACCAGACGACCCCGATTATGACCAGCTAAGTAGGATATTGCCTAAGGTGGTAGTATTTACTACTTCAGTGGGGCATATCAACTGCAATGTGGAAGGGTCATTCAGAGTCTCATGACTTCTTATTCCTATGAGGAGTATGAAGAAAAAAAGATGCAGAATTCTATGCCATTAGGAGTTACTTGCACGTTTCAACGGGAAAATAGCTCACGATTTGCCCTGATCTATGATAGCTGCTTTCATAAAGAATTCAGTTAAAATCTATGCCCTTAATCTTCTACTTTCACTGGACCAGTTAATACTAAAATTAGCATACCTTAGTTTAACCAGACCAGTGAGCTGATTAATAGCTCTCCTAGGGCTGGCCAGAGGGATTAGATGTATTTTACGTAGCTAAGAACCAATTAGTTACCTAGCAACGGGACCTACAGCTTATTGTGGAATCCGAACCACATTATAACGAGAAATAAATTTCTACCACCAAAAGTAAATTTCTATTTCTTCATTGGCCGGTTGGAGAATCGAACGCGGGCCCAGCAGAGTGCTAGCCGAGAACGATACCAACCCGGCCAGTGGGGAACTACCAGTTAATACTACCTGAACATTTGAATGCGACCATTACCTTAAATGCTGTGTGTCGACAAGACAGTTTGAGGGCAGAGCAATCAGTAAATAATGATAAAAAAGAAATAGGGTATTAAAAAGCGAGTAGCAAAAAAATTAATAAAAGAGGGGAACCTCTGGTAGCATAGCTGATTTCCCACAAAAGCATTTGATAGAGTAATCTAGGTGAAAATTTTCTTTACAGTTCATAGAGGAGGTACATTATTTTACACTGCTGATTCTCAACATAGCAATTCTATGTTAATGAGGTGACGTGCTAGTGTTATCGCACAATCAGTTCCAACCACAGAATCTGACAAGGTGTCATTTTTTCACATTATATCTTTAATACATTATATGTGCAATAACTGTTAATCTAAACTCACTCCAACTGAGTGCACTACCTGTGGGATGCCAATAATAAACTTTTCATATATAACATTGTTGTAATCTCCCAGCAAGTGTAGGTCCTCCAGCACCTCATAGACTTAGTCTGTAGAGATGACGAGGAATCTGAAATCATTTACAACCAAATCAAAGTTCGATCCAATGTAATGCTCCCAAGATCGCTTAGCCGTTTTGAAGATACCAAAGTATGACAATGTCCATCTTATTATTTATCTCCACTAAAGGATGACTACTATTGGACATAGCTCCCACCTGTTGTGTACGATCATTCTCTGTTTACAAGTGGGCACAAGTTACTTGGTTTTCTGTTTTCTTTGTTTTCTTCTTATTTATACCTCCCCGCTGTAATGTTCTTGGTTCTTCAGTTTACTGTTGCCACAATGTTACTATTATTTTTGTTTTTCGCATATTTTTCCATTTTCCTGCAATGTCTGTTACCAGTGGTGATACAGCTTCTCTGTTATTTGGCATTATTATTCAACAACATTAGCTAGTTCCAGTGGTATCATCTGTTATTATAATCATTATAATTATTGTTATCAGAATAACTGTTACCATGTTTTCCTCATCTTACTGATGTCTTTTGGATCATCTATCAAAATATATCACCATTATTGTTATTATTGTTGTCTAAACTGATGATGTTAATACCACGTATTCCAAATTTATGGTTATATTGACGGATTTTTTTTTTTATTCCGTTGGAATAAGAGAACTTTCTGACAGGTGTTTAACAACTGTTTTCCGATTAGGCGAATCAAAAAAGGCGTGACATGTTTGGACTGGTGGTGTTTAATTTATATGGATTTTAAAAACGAAATTTTTGGCATATAATAATAGTTTTTTTCTTTTTGGTTAATGAAATAATGGATTATTATAGGAACTTTAGTAAACAGGTACAAAGGGTTTCTAATTTTCACTTATTATTTTTCCTTTGTTCCAGTCACTGGAATTCCATTCTGTGGAAGTTTGATTGGAAGTTTCACGCCCTCTGAGCATGTTACATGAAAATGTAAGTTCATTTCACTAACGATCTAAATAAAAATATATGGGCTATTATCTGGGAGGATATTTGGCATTGGCTAACAGTTAGTAGAATTCTCCCGTACCTTCTTCTATTCTAAAGTTTTCCTGATAATACATTTATCTGCTGTGCATTTCAGCGCCGTGTCTAAGAGATTTTCGTCGATAAAATCTTTATAAAGCATCGGATACGGATCGTAGTTTGGAAATAGCTATTTGAGGCCACAGCCTAATTGGCAAAAATGTGCAGTGATGTCTAATGTGGATAATTAAGGCGCTTATCGGAGTAAATCAAAGAAATTTAAAGGGAAACTTAGCTAAATTTAGTAAGCACCCAGGGAGAGGCTAGTTGTGACGTAAACTGTGACATCAGACGTAATAGCAGGGTTCCCAGTAGTATGATAATGATCGTAGAAACACAAATATTTGACCCTCTTGTACAATAAGCAATACCTGGAGTAGGATATGCGATAATTATCGAATTTGTAAGATAATATACTATAAACAGATGATAATCTAAACATTTTTATCTGTACAGTCAAAGTAAATAAGGAAATTGTTAGAGATTTATCTAAACTTAACAGAGTTGAAACTACTACTATTACTACTACAACTACTACCAACACCTGAGTCTTCATTCATAAAGTATAAGGGCGGGGTGTCTAGTAAAGTACGTCATATTACAGTGGGGGTGCCTTTTACTAGCCTCTATCTACGAGCCTACTAGATTTAGTTAATTTTCCCTTTAAATTTCTTTGATTTACTCTGATAAGTGCCTTAATTATCGGCATTAGACATCACTGCATATTTTTTTTTCAATTAGGCTGTGGCTTCAAATAGCTATTTCCAAAATACGATCCCTATCCGATGCTTTAAAAAGATTTTATCGACGAAAATCTCTTAGACACGACCCTGAAATGCACTATAATTATGTGTAGCTTTTCACTGTACTGAATAGATTCCCTAATAGCTGAAACATATATGCCTCGCAAAGTGTGCCTTCTATTCACTAGCTCATAACAATAATGTAAGGATATGTGACCATTTGCTAAGGGCATTTCCATCTTCCAGGATTATGTCATTGTATTGTGCATATGCAACATGTTTAGAATGAGTGCGAAACACAGAACGAAGGTTTACCATGATAAATATCACTCACAGCTTATTCCACTGAGAAAACTAAAACACATGCCAAGGAGTTGTAGCAGAGGATCGCATTTCCTTTGAATATGAATTTTAATTCAAAAGTCTCCCTTATATTTTTGCGATTCCCTTTCATACTGGAGTACCAATTATGCCAATTAATCTCCCAAGGCAAACAATCATTCCCCATTTCCTTCTCAATTTCTGTCACTGGAAGCCTTTTTTCAAAGCAGATTTGGTTCGCGTGCCATGCAGTAATTACAACATTGGAAATAATCCTCATGCAATGTCTAGATATGAGTGTCATGCAATGGATATATGTCCAGGATTGCATGACGCCTTTCTTCACCGTTCTCTCTCTCTCTCTCTCTCTCTCTCTCTCTCTCTCTCTCTCTCTCTCTCTCTCTCTCTCTCTCTCTCTCTACAAAAAGATATTTTGAATGACAATGTTGTGAAATCCGGTCGAAAGTAAAATGAACATAATTCTTCCATAACTATAAACCTTAAGTCGAAAAGTATTGGACGATAGAAAGCTAGCGCGAGAGAGAGAGAGAGAGAGAGAGAGAGAGAGAGAGAGAGAGAGAGAGAGACCGTGTTTAAGATCGATGGAACTCAATACGACAAACATCAGAAAGAAAGAGCGTGCGGTATAGGCAAGGAAAAAATAGGAAAGCCCAAGGGCAGACATCATAATAGGGATCACGTGACAAACTCAAATGAAGATGTCAGTCAGTTTTAGGGGTCTTGAAACAATGGAGATAACGTGTCCAAGTTTTAAAGAGAGAGAGAAAGAGAGAGAGAGAAAGAGAGAGACAGAGAGAGAGAAGACTCAGTTCTATACTAGGTTCGGCGGTTATTGTAAGAAATAAGGTTTTAGTTTTCTGTAAAAGAAAACTATTGTGCCGGCTTTGTCTGTCCGTCCGCACTTTTTCTGTTCACACTTTTTCTGTCCGCCGTCAGACCTTAAAAATTACTGAGGTTAGAAGGCTGCAAGTTGGTATGTTGATCATCCACCCTCCAGTCATCAAGCATACCAAATTGCAGCCCTCTAGCCTCAGTAGTGTTTATTCTATTTAAGGTTAAAGTTAGCCATAATCGTGCGTCTGGCAACGATATAGGACAGGTCACCACCGGGCCGTGGTTAAAGTTTCATGGGCCGCGGCTCATACAGCGTTATATCGAGACTAACGAAAGATTTATCTGTTTTCGGTGGCCTTGATTATACGCTGTACAGAAAATTCGATTGCGCCGAAGTTTAAACTTCATCGTATTTTTTCTTGTTCTGTATAAAAGATAAACTCAGGGTATAAAAAAATTATCATATTTTACTTTGCTGTCCACAACGAAAATTCGTGGGAACCTTCTACAATTGAAACACTTCCCATTCTCCTATTCTACGTTAAAATACACCTTTTTTTTCGTTTTTATTTTAAAGAGTTCCAAAAAATTCTCCAAAGACTGATGGACCTTTCAAAATGAGACGCCTGCCTCGTTTAGAATCTTTTGGTTGGCAAACTGGGATCCAAGAACTTTAATTTCTGGTTTTCAAATTGCTTTCGGTTGACCGATCGATCTGTCTATCCGTGGTCACTTCGTTCTATTAAATGGGCTTCAGTTTCGATTCGGGGGAGAAAAATAGACGGGGGTAGAGAGAGAGAGAGAGAGAGAGAGAGAGAGAGAGAGAGAGAGAGAGAGAGAGATTTCTCTTAACTGTTTAAGTTATTGAGAAATTAATCTTATTCAGTTTCTTTAACATTAGTTAGCAACAAGTGACAGCAATAATAATAATAATAATATATGTGTGTGTATTTATCTGCATATAATTACAATTATCCCATTATTATTATTATTATTATTATTATTATTATTATTATTATTATTATTATTTGTTTCTAGATAATGCTAAATATAAAAGATAAAATTGAATACCCAATAACTTAATCGATTCAAACGAATTTCTCTCTCTCTCTCTCTCTCTCGCTCTATCTCTCTCTCTCTCTCCCCAATCTATTTTTCTCCCCCCGAATCGAAACTGAAACCCGTTAAAGGTACAAAATGACCAGAGATAGACAGATCGATCTCTCCAAAAGCAATTTGAAACCCGAAATTAGGGTTCGTGAATCCCAATTTACCAACCTATAGATTCTCAACGAGGTGGGCGTTCCGCTTTGAAAGGACCATCGTGAATCCTCGGAGAATTTTTTCGAACTCTTTAAAAAAAAAAAAAAAGAGTGATGTATAATAGTAGAACAGGAAGTGTTTAGATTGTAGAAGTTCGTGGTACCTTTTGTGTACAATGAAGTAATGTGCTTTACTTATTACTTTCAACCCTGGGTTTGTTTCACATAAAAAAGAAGTAAATGAATATAGAATAACAGAGCTAAAAGTGTTTAAACTGTAGAATTCTTCGTCTCATAAACCCACGAATTTTGGTTGCGTGCAACTAAGTAAAGCAAGATAATTTTTTTTTTATTTTCTACCCTGAGTTTGTCTTTTACACAAAACTAAGTAAATTAATGTAGAATAGTAGAATGAAAAGTATTTAAATAGTAGAGGTCCGTAGTCCTGCTAGCCTAAGAAATTTGATTGTCTACAGCAAATTAAAGTATGATACTACAATGTTTCAAACCCTGAAGAAAAAAAGGTTATTTAATGTAGAAAAAAAGGGTGAAAAGTGTTGAAACTGTAGAAGTTAGGTCTCATTAGCCTACGAGTTTTGAGTGTGTACAGTCAAGTAAAGTACGATACTTTATTTTGTTAGACTTTGAGTATGCCTGATATACAAAAATGAGTAAATTAATGTAGCATTGTAGAGCGAAAAGTGTTTAAACTTTAGAAGTTCGTAGTACCATTAGCCAACGAATTTCCTGAGAATTGTTTATGTAAATATATTATCTTAAATCCATGTTAGTGGGTCCCATTTGCTCACAGATTATTTACTAAACACACCAGTACCTAAGGTTTGAGGAAAGCGTTCTAGTTTATTTTACGAAACTTTCAACTATATATATATAAAAAATGTTAGTCAAAAGGGTTTTAAAACAATTTAGTATATATAACAATAATTTTCTCTCACAGCTAGAGTGAGCTAGAGTGTCATGTGCATAAATAATCAGGTTATTTTGTCTCATTAATCTATAACTAATAAAATCCGCCTGAGTTTTAGACCCGAATACATCAAGGAATTATCAGATATTCCAAATTATTTCTCTTTTGTTTTCTGCTAAAGAAAACTATTGAGATAGCCATTTGTCTGCCCTTCCGCACTTTTTCTGTCCGCCCTCAGATCTTAAAAACTACTGAGGCTAGTGGGCTGCAAATTGGTATGTTGATCATTCACCATCCGATCATCAAACTTATCAAATTGCAGCCCTCTAGCTTCAGTAGTTTTTTTTTTATTTAATGTTAAAGTTAGCCATGATAGTGCGTCTGGCCCCGCTATAGGTGCTGACAACACAGGCCACCACTGGGCTGTGGCTGAAAGTTTCATGGGTCGAGGCTGAGAGTTTCAAGGGCCTTGGATGCGAGTTTCAGACAGCATTAAACGCTGTACAGAAAACTAGATCGCGCCGAAGAAACTTCGGCGCACTTTTTACTTTTTTTTTCCGTGTCATTACTCAGATACTTACCAAGTATTGCCGGCGTTACACACACAGCTGGTTGGTAAGCTCGTAGCACGTGCTTATTATGAATCTTTATCATTTGTACACAAATATCGTTTAATGTCCAATTCACTACGCCTTAGATATAACTTACACCCAAGGAGAATTATAATTGATAAGTTCTTCGTCCCTGGCAGGATTCGAACTGTTTCCTGTTTTATTTTATTAACTTCCATATAAGGGGTTAGTAGTACCAAACAAAGCTCAACAAAGTGGCCCTCGCATTCTTATTTCAGCTGTTGAATCGTGGATAAAAACCTGCGCAGGAAAAGATCCATAACATCAACCGCGAGTGCGCTACTTTGCTCAGTGCATTTCACCACTTCCTTGCACCCACTCTTGCACCTCCTGGGTTTCATAGCCCTTCCTTTCCAGTACGCTTTTCACACTGTCTATCCGGCCCTTTCTAGGTCTTCCACTCATTTCTGAAAACACTTATGAATACCACCAACCTGCCCCCGTCCAATCATTTCCCTTGACCATATCATTTCAAAATACTCTGGTCCATCATTTCACCTACAGGAACGTTATCGTCTGTATATCTTTATAGTTCTCAACCAAATCAATTCCTACCCTGCATATGCATCGCCAACTGTTCATTTCAACAGTTCCAGAGTTGCACGGTAAAAACTCAAAGCGTAGAACACACCCAGACAGTAGAACACACCCAAAGCATAGAACACACCCAAAACGTAGAACACAAAATTTATAGGTTTTTAAAAATATAAATACAGTATACAAATTATAAAGTAAAATCTTTCACAAATTCATTATAATACTAATTTAACGCAAAACTTCATCGTAAACAACACTTTTTAGTTTCAACATCAGAAGTAAAAATAAATAAATTCTTGTGTGAACCCACCCTTGAGCAAGCAGCATAAAGATGTCCGTGGGAAAAACATGACGATCTCAAATCCACCCCACAGTACTTAATACTGTCCCTGTACCTTATTGACCGTGATCAGGAATGCAAGTCTCACTGAAAATTGCAATCTCTTAAAGTTAAAAGGGAGATACGTTAGAATGAGTGGTATCCTTGGGATAGAAACTCTTTCACCCTCTCCCTTTCCTGTTAAGATAGTTGCTTCAATTACATTGCCCAACATTTTATATTTCACTCCTTCTCACCCCGCCTTCCTATCGGGGCTGACCTTGGACTTAAAGGGCATCAGGATTGTCACTTTTCATCTCATCGACCTCAAGAACTATGGATTAGACACTAACATCTGTCGTTTTCGGTTATTTTTACTTACCACCCCCTTCCCACCCCCACCCCCACCCCCACCCCCTTTGGTGCCAGTGATGTCTTACCCCCACAGTATTCTTTTCCAGATAGTAAGTCATATGTATACCAAGTTTGGTTGAAATTGCTCAATGCATTTCAGAGTTATGACAGAACATACACACACACATACATGCATCCATTCATATATATATATATATATATATATATATATATATATATATATATATATATATATATATATATATATATATATATATATATATATATATATATATATATATATATATATATATATATATATATATATATATATATATATATATATATATATATATATATATATATATATATATATATATATATATATATATATATATATATATATATACGCTAGCTGAGCTCGGCACTGCCTGAGATAACTCTGAATGACAACCGATAAACTTTCTCTCTCTCTCTCTCTCTCTCTCTCTCTCTCTCTCTCTCTCTCTCTCTCTCTCCCTCCAACTCTCCCTCACTTTTTCCCTCTTTCTCCTCCCTAACACCCCCTCTACTCTCTCTCTCTCTCTCTCTCTCTCTCTCTCTCTCTCTCTCTCTCTCTCTCTCTCTCTCTCTCTTTATCCTACCTAAAACCACCTCTACTCTCTCTCTCTCTATCTCTATCTCTCTCTCTCTCACTTCCTCTCCCTCTCACTCTCTCACTTCCCCTCCCTCTCACTCTTTCTCTCCCCCTCTCTCTCTCCCCCCTCTCTCTCTCTCTCTCTCTCTCTCTCTCTCTCTCTCTCTCTCTCTCTCTCTTTCCCTCTTTCTTCTCCCTAACACCCCCTCTACTCTCTCTCTCTCACTTCCTATCCCTCTCTCTCTCTCTCTCTCTCTCTCTCTCTCTCTCTCTCTCTCTCTCTCTCTCTCTCTCTCTAAAACCCCTTCTACTCTCTCACTTCCTCTCCTCACTATCTCTCTCTCTGTCACCTCCCTCCCAACCCCCACCCTCTTTGGTGCCATTGATGTCTTACCCCCACAGTATTCTTTACCAGATATTAAGTGATAAGTATACCTAAATTAGGTATGATAAATTCGTGAAGTTACTAAGTCTACGGGCATAACCAGCCCTGTTTCACAGGCAGAACCAGCCCCCTTTCAGGGAAGCCCTTCCCAACCCCACCCCCTTTGGTGCCCTTTGGTGCTAGTGATGTCTTACCCCACAGTGCTTATTTCTAGATAGTAAGTCATATGTATACCAAGTTTGGTTGAAATTGCTCTATGCGTTTGAGAGTTATTATGGCGCATACGCACATACACACACATACATACATACATACATACATACATACATACATACATACATACATACATACATACATACATATACATGTGTGTGTATATGTATGTGTGTACATATGTATGTATGTATGCATGTTTAGCATGAACTTGCATTCTTTTGTAAACCACTATTGTTACCTAATGGTTACAGTCTTGATATTAATTCATTTTTATGTACTCTACAGGCTGACATTTACTCCGTTTTTCTATATATAATATTAGAGGAAGATATAGATTTATCATAATATGATTTGCACAATTTCATTAAGGAACTAAGGAAGGGCACATTGACAGCACAGTTGGCATATAACATTCAGGAGAAGGCAGCCTCCTATGGTTTTGGCAGGTAGGAGGGCAAAGCGCCCTCCCCAGAGAAGAGAAGGTCACGAGAGAGAAAGAGAGAAATGCGGGTGTAACCTCTATAGTTGTAACTGATGCCTTTCTAGCATTATAATTAGTGACAGGAAGCTGAGTGGAGATGGTAAATGGTAGGGTAGTTATGGGCATTTGCGAGTCAGTTAATGGGTTAATAGCATTTAATGACGGACTTTTAATAAGAAGCATACCATTACCATCGTTTGTTGTGTGCAAGTACCTTATACTAATTAGGAAGCGGGAAGCGATTAGGCCGGATAATGTTACTCTATTATGAATAGTTAGTGGCCTCAGCCCGAACAGTTACCAGCAAGTCTAATCAGTGGCTCTTATTGGTGCTTTCGTAAATGATGTTCATAGACAACCAAAGGTTTCGCTTTCTTTACTATAGATACTGAAACCAAGTTAAACAAAATGAGTATTTAATTTCTTACATAAAGATCGCTTTATTTTTAGGCATTTTTAACTTAAAACTTAATAAGTGTGGAGTCTCATTTTAGTGCATTCATATATGCGCTTGACAGATGAAAAAAGACGTAAGATATCGAAAAAAAGAAAAAAAAATCCACAAGGCGGGGAACCGCCTACATAAATAGCCTGTAGAACAGGTCTGGAAATTGAGCATTGTCACGACAACACAAAAAAGGAATGTTTTGTTTTCACAATTACCTTTCATAGTTTGAATTGGTTTTTCGGGGCGTGATATATGCTGACCTAATTTTTTTTTCTCATCCTGCATTTTGTCGAGCATTCAGTACAAAGTGGGCATATATTTAAGCGTTTATTGATAGATAGTTGCTGAAAGGATTGGCGAACAATCCTTCGTATCTTTAAAATGAGAAGATAATTCATAATATAGTTTAATCATTAAGGAACCCGGATTCACCTTTAACCTTAGGCTGATGAAGAAGGAATATTAGAGCACTCCCGCGGCCAAAGAGGATGGTAACAAAATACAGGCTTGGACCAAGGTAGTTCTATGAGAGACGCTGTTTCCGGCCTGGATGAAAGGAAGTCCAATTGTGTAGTCCATTGATCGAGAGCCATCGTTGCTATGCACCGAAAAAATAAATTTATTAATACATAATGTTTTGATATATATATATATATATATATATATATATATATATATATATATATATATATATATATATATATATATATATATATATATATATATATATATAATACATATGTATATGTAGAATCTACTGGTCTCTTTTACCAGATACATATGTAAAGGTGGTAGCCACAATGCCCTCTCAACTTTCTCGAATTCTTCGCGGGTTTTTGGATTCACTTGTCACTACAGAGCCTCAAGATCCAAGTGCAAGAAATATGAAGAAATTCTGATGTCCGGTGGCAGGAAACGAACCCAGGTCCCCTAATCAGAACGAGGTACCATTATCCAAAAAACACGATGAATTCGAGAAAGTTAAGAGGGCATTGTGACTAATACTAATTACATATATGTATATATATGTATGTACATATATATATGTATGTATATATATATATATATATATATATATATATATATATATATATATATATATATATATATATATATATATATATATATATATTAGCGTTTTACCTGGGGAAGAATGTTGAACTTTGAACTTACCATTGGGGTGTCAATTCTGACTACAGGTGTGGACTCGGTAAAACCACGAAAGACATTGAGGATCTTGGTATCAAGGATGCTAATTCTTCTCCAAACAAGAGGGTGGCCAGGTCCAAGGCGTGCACAATTCTGGAAGAGAGGTATCCAGATAACATTCCAGTATCAAAAAATAAAAAAAACTCTCACTTATCATTAATTGACTGCAAGGAATGAATCTTAGATCAAGAATATTACTTTAACACCATGGATGATCATTTATGCAATTCCACTAGGCAACAATAATTGCACTTAATATATTTGACTTCATAAATGGGATATGACCAGTATTTGCAAATTTGATGCGTTGTCATTCACTTAGTAATTGCTGTCGTGTCCTATTTCCTCTTGTTATTTTAGCGAGAGTGTCAAATTTTTCCCTGTTGATTTCAGCCTGTTGTGTATGTAAATAATAAACTAATGTTGAGAAGCACATTTTCACTGGTGGCCTTTCCAATTAGTAAATGTTCTTTAATTATTCTGTTTGTTGGCTTACGAGGGTTTTGCAAGGTTAAGATTATTAACTTAAAAATACACAGTCAACCTCACTATATATATATATATATATTATATATATATACAGTATATATATATATATATATATATATATATATATATATATATATATATATATATATATATATATATATATATATATATATATATATATTAAAACTGACCAGTTCCCCCAATTTTAACTGCTAGTTGCCTGATGAGTCCGCCTGTGCAGAAACCCTCAACGACATTAACTGCTTACCCGTAAAAAAAGCTTATTAGCAGCATGCCTAACAGCCCCATCCCCTCCACTCTTTGAGTATTTCATCTCTGTTTTTCAAGAGCTATCTTGTTTCCTGTATGCATCAGAATGTTTTGTAAACTATTAAAAAACATTTGATGCATTATTTCACCTTCACTCGCCTTTTTTTCCTTCTACGTGCCTCTACATTTTTCTACATCTGGAAATATAATAAGATTCATTTCAGTATCATTATAATTTTTCTTTTCATTCTCATTCACTGTACACGAATGACACTTTCAGTTTTGTCATTAAATTTCAATAATTTCACATTTTTTCACAACAAACACTTGATTCACAAATCATTTTCCTTGCCCGAACCCTAAATGTTCTTCTCATATCAATCCTCTCTCATCTGACTTACTTTCTTAATCCAAAGCTTACCATTCGTCTTCTATAGTAAAATAAGTAACTTTTTGTCCTTATAAGCCTCCCAGCCACTCTGCCATCTTTATCTATATACGATAGATCCAATTTTCCCCTTACCAATTTCTTTGAACATTTTCCTCATCCAAGCATACTCTACAAACCATGGTCAAACAGTACAACATATCATTTGTAATTCCATCAACTTCTGCTGTCTTTTAATTTTTCCATTTCCGCAAGCATTCTCAAACCTACAATAACCCTACAAGCACTTTATGGAATTTCATGTTCTTATTTATTTCTTCCGCCGTGTGTCTAAAGCCTTAGCAACGTTTTCGCCAGTCTTTCCAACTTGAATTTACATCTATCTTATCTTTCGCTCTTTTATCCATTCTGTACCAAATCACAATCTAGCAAACTCACTCTCTCTAAAGCAGTAAGCAGGGTAATGAGTATTCATCACAGAAAACTATTTATTTTCAGCAGTCGAATCCCTTTCCAGACAAATTTCCGCAAGACTTCAATCTCATTTACTTCAAGGACTCTGTGCTTACCAACAAGCCATCTCTCTCTCTCTCTCTCTCTCTCTCTCTCTCTCTCTCTCTCTCTCTCTCTCTCTCTCTCTCTCTCTGCCATCTGCCTTTGCATATAAATCTGGTACCACAAGCAGTCTTTCATAAATGACGAAAAACATTTTCTTTCACCTTTTTTTTCTTTCTTTCTAGAATAGCCTATATATTTTCACTGCTACAAAGAACTCTTATTCTCCCTTCATCCTTTTTTTTTATTCTTTCTTCATTTCCTTTTCTTTTGTCATGTCATTTTGAGGTATGTTCTAGTCAGTGGGAACGTGAGCACTATGAAGAACAGTGAAAATCTATCATTTCTACTTAACAGCTTCTCAAAAAGTGGAAGCGTATGTGTCCCTCGCCTCCAAATAAATCCTCATATGCTCAGGAGCTCCGTCTTCAGTATATTATATTTACACCACAAATAATTGGTATTTTTGGATAAAAATTATATATATATATATATATATATATATATATATATATATATATATATATATATATATATATATATATATATATATATATATATATATATATATATATATATATATATATATATATATATATATATATATATATACATATATATGTATGTATGTATGTGTGTATGTATGTATATATGCATATATATATGTACTTATATATATACGAGAGTGTATGTATATATATATATATATATATATATATATATATATATATATATATATATATGTGTGTGTGTGTGTGTGTGTGTGTGTATATGTATATATGTATATATATTTATTTATTTATTTATATCGTATATATATAAATACATATATGTATTTATATATATATATATATATATATATATATATATATATATATATATATATATATATATATATATATATATATATATATATATATATATATATATATATATATATATATATATATGTATATATACAGTATATATACAGTATATATATATATTGTTACGTGTGAGGGTCTTGGCTGATCATGTATTATTCAATTTACGTAATTATTACGGCCCTGCAAACCAAGATTACACGTAACCTGCCACTTGAAGCCAAAAGTTAACCTCAAAGACAGTCGTTAATTAGCCAAAGGTCGCCAGTTAAGGGTAATTAACCTTAACAAGAATATTTGAGATGAATTTGATTTTAAACGCAACGGTTCTTCCAAACATTCGGACGCGAGGCATACAAAAGCATCGAGACTTAAAACTGTGTTGCTTACCTAACCTAGGTATTTTACTGGAATAACGGGGTTGAAGCTAACAATATAATAATTTGGCTTAATCTAGACTTCGTAAACACATATACCCTAAGTGGTGGCTGAAGGAAGAAAACAAAGAAAAATGTGAAATACAGAAGAAGTACTAGTCAATCGACGAAGCTTCAACAAGAATCGGACTTACCGTGAATGTCGAAGTCGCTGCGCAAACGAGGACCTCAGGAGTCGTATTCTGGCAGTCTTCCCAATTCACTAATTAAGATAGACGTAGGAGTAAAAGTAATAAAGAACAAAGAATATCGTTCGGGCACGCACGCAGCGTCACCCTGGTTCAGTGACCGCGTTACTCGCTCTGACCGACCTCGCTTTGTTCCCGCCAGATGAGGCGGCCTCTTGACATACCGCCCCGGGCAATCCGACCTTGACAAAGGCATTGCCGAATGCATAGAATAAAGCTTAAGGGCCACCATAACTAGGGGTCATTGAGTGTAAACCCTCTCTGAGGCTTAGGTCCCTAATGCCCTAGCATATTTTGTTTATAAACTGTCCAGCCTATGCGCGGCGCCATTTGTCTACTGCGGTGATTGTTATTTTGAATTGTCTAGCCTACCGGCGGGGCAGAGATGTTCTCTGTCGAGGTCAATCTGACTAATATTCCTACACCTAAATACATCGAGGGCGAACAGCAGTAATATTTATAAAAATATATATATATATATATATATATATATATATATATATATATATATATATATATATATATATATATATATATATATATATATATATATATATATATATATATATATATATATATATATATATATATATATATATATATATATATATATATATATATATATATATATATATA
>NC_089768.1:6267500-6282500 GCF_040412425.1 Macrobrachium rosenbergii | reverse complement strand
ATACGCATCCATAAACATGCACGTTGTTTACATATATATATATATATATATATATATATATATATATATATATATATATATATATGCAAAGGACGCCCATACAAACACACACACACATGAAGTCAAGATCCGAGTAATATTTAGGTAACAACTGTCTTTTTTTCTTCTTGGTTTCTGTTGTAACAATAATTTTTCAAGCGCACGCACGTGGATAGGCTATATATATATATATATATATATATATATATATATATATATATATATATATATATATATATATATATATATATATATATATATATATATATATATATATATATATATATATATATATATATATATATTTATATATATATATATATATATATATATATATATAATCCTCATTATGAAGTAGCAGCCTACCAACCTCGTATCATCTGCAAAAATTCGGAGTTCAATCCATCTTAGTACGAAATATTTTAGGCCCTTTATACATATGTACATATATATATATATATATATATATATATATATATATATATATATATATATATATATATATATATATATACAGTATATACATACATACATATATATATATATTGTATATATGTTTACGTGTGTATCTGTATGAGTGTACGCTTCTTTTTCACTTAAAATTTGTTACCATATTAGGGGGTAATTCTAAGGATAAACAAAACAGTTCAGTAATATTTCAAAACATGATTACCCTGTAGCATACAAAAGCCAGCCACAGAAAATTTCCCTGTCGCACAGCACACAGAACACAAAGGAAATGTTCATTAGAAGCGAATTAACAAGTTCGAAACTAACCGATAATCTTACTATGTAAATGATACCTTGCGCAGTCTCGTTCGTCATGCATTTGAAAAACCTTTCTGTACCAATACCCATCCCAATTAATTTGCCGCCAGTCTCTCTCTCTCTCTCTCTCTCTCTCTCTCTCTCTCTCTCTCTCTCTCTCTCTCTCTCTCTCTAAAATCTTCCGAATAACCACCTTTCATCATCTTAATGCCCTTCCTTCTCTGCTCGTGACTAAACTACCCAAAGGACTCTGATTCACCTCTTCATCAATACTAAAAAGACATAAAACACAGGAGCAAATAAACCCATGCAAAAGGGGAGTCTAGTAGAGATGTGCTCGGCGTTCACATAAAAGACAAGCGTTGAAAACACCAGTTACATATTGGTGAATATTAAAAATAAAATATCTTCGAAACTTACGGAGTCTAAACAACATTCAGACATCCTGAAAAGAACTCATCTAAATTACTGCTCTTTTTTCCGAAATTCCTAAAGTACATTGTTGAATCTGGGTGTAATACTGCTGTTAATGCCGATCTAATGATCTAATGATACCCGACGCTGAGGTTTCTTGTGGAAAATGTTGTAACGAAAAAAAACTTGAATACCTGTCATACACCATTTCCTTAGCGACGCCCTGTAGCATTTAAAACCCGTTAAAAGGAAATATATATAAATGAGAAAAAATAACTGATTTTTTTTATAAACTCCACGCCCAAAGGCATACTGACTACTTGGAATATATAGCAAGGACAGATAATATTACCTTCGTTTTAGCGAAATTATATTACTGTATTAATGACTCCAAATTCAGAGAAATCTTCAGTACGATTTCAAATTTTCTGAAGTAAGATTAATCATTTCAGTTTCACAAAATCTCCTTATTGACGGTTTTATGATCTTCCATTTTTAAATAAAAACGAGTTGGACTAGAACCAAAGTCGCCTTGGTTACAGCAACGACTAGAAAATTACTCAACAGGCATGCAAAAACCATCAGGGGTTGCTTTGTAGTAGCTGCCTGTTGTGGATTTAGGGGTTACCATTGGCAAGAAGACTGAAAAGCTCATTCATTTCTTTAATCTGCCCTTCATTCATCTTATTAAATATAAAAATATGAACCTGGAATGCATAATCTATTTCACACGGGCTAAAGTGAGATATATTGCTGATCTTTAAGCGTATATAAATAAAACAAAAAAGAGATAGTCTCACATATTTTGTCAACAAGAAATTGGATTATACAAGGGGAAGGGGGTTTAGGGAAGTTGGTTACACCAACACACTAAAAAATTGTTATCTCATATGACTTACCTCTGCACGATTCAGATGAAGGGATACAAGGATAAGGAGCAGTTATTTCACGCACGTACATACATACATACATACATACACACATACACAGAGCCATACAAAAGCGTAAAAGAAGCTACTAAATCGCTGGGAACCGACAGGAACTCTCCCCGGTTTTCGTACCATTTCCTCTCTCTCCAACGGCTACGGTATTGTAGTCGTGCGCCCGACCGGAGTGAGTCACGCAAGACAGGCCAAGCGCGTCTCATTTGTCATAGCTTTATTGGTCGATTAGTAGTCAGCATATTGTCCCATTCTGAATGATGGCTGCTTGCTGGAACCATCACACTGGTCCTCTTTAGGGATGCCTCACTGTGCATCATGCCGCCACAAGTGGACCAGACTGGTGGGTTTTTCGCACTGCCGGGGAAGAGTTGAGCGAGAGAACGTCATTCAGGCTCGGCTCGCTGTTCTAAGGAAAAGCCGTCATCGTCGAATGTTTTTAATCTCGCCCACTAATTTAACAGTATACGTGGCTCTTCGATTTAGATTATTTCTTTTTTTTTTTTTTTTTTTTACCTGAAGTACGTTGGGCACATTTACTGAGTTCAAAAGCAAAGTTGATGATGAATGTAACTAAAAGAAATATAGGGAAGACTTGTCAATATACTATAAATCACAGATGTTAAAAATGCTGAATATTAGTAGTTTTGTCCTCGAATACTGAAGTAATTATTTTTTCGAATTTAGAAGCTAATAGAGTACCCAGTAAATTGACAACTAAGTGACAATTAATTGATTATAACACAAAAACAAGTTAGACTTTAAGAACTGAAAAAATAAAAAAGATCGTCGTGGTATAGTATATATATATATATATATATATATATATATAGAGAGAGAGAGAGAGAGAGAGAGAGAGAGAGAGAGAGAGAGAGAGAGAGAGAGAGAGAGAGAGAGAGAATCATTATTGTGATTCTATTTCTGGGAAATATTCTCGATTATTTTATCAGTGACCGAAAAGAGACTTCTGTATTTCATATTTTGAAATTCGAGAAAAAAGAAAATATGATGGGTTGGGGTTTATGTCTACGAGGTGAAAAATCCAGCATCAGCAAACTAAGAACCAGCTCCGCTATAAGATCTTGCCGCAAAAGAAAATAAAGGAACCTGTTCTCGGGAATAACTCGCCTAATCCCTGTGCATTCCTAAGCGACCTAAAATTTCTTCATTTTGCTCCAAACATATCTAGCGAGAAGTTGAAACCCAAATTAAGGTAAATGATAAATGAAACCGCAACAAAATATTTTAGTAGATTTAAAAAAGAACTAAACAACGCAAAAAAAAAGAAAAAAAAGAGAGTGAAGGAAGAAGGCGATGATGAAGAAAGGACAGGATGGGACATTTGCACCGCCTCGAGTAAATTTGTCTTGAGAGATGTTGACAAAACAATCAACTCCGTCCCTGTTCTATTTGTCCGTTTAAACAAGCCTGAAAAGGGTTTTCAAACACGTCCCGATAGCATAACATGATCGTCTCTTTTATGCGACTGAGAGAAAGGGAGAGAGATAGAGTTAAAATTTCGTTTTCATGTGTCCTTATTTTTTCAGGATTGTTTTGGAAAAAAAAAATAGATCAGCAGAGAGGAACTGGAAACTATGATGACAGGAAAGACATGCTATGCTGAAAGAGATCGATACCGCTCTCCCATCAGCCGTCAGTGGTGTGCGTTTGGCATGTCTCAGAAAATAGCAGTGCTTAAAAAGATATGACCAATAAAATTGTCCTTTTCTCTTTTCCGTTGTTATAAATACAATAAACTTAGTAATTACAAGATAACATTTTTTTTTTTTTGTCAGAAGTCTTCAGATGGAATATGCCATAGAAATGGCCGTGTGTGATTTGAACAGCCACTTCTGTCTCGGTTACATATATGCGGGTCAGGAGGTTTGATTGATGTTTTGATAACGATCCTGCTAAACTACCAAAACTTATCATTTGCCTTTGTAATGAGCATGCAGTAATTAAATGCACTTCTTTTTGATGCGCGGTTTAAGCTTAGAATGAATTTTGAGAAGTGCAGGTTTTGACAAAAATATTTCTTAGGTAGCATATTGAAGACCCCAATGTTGCTTTGCTCCTCCTCCATATTATAGCAAGAAAATTAATAATTGTTATTTTTCGTGCTATTCCTCTTATTTCAGTTCGTCCCATCAGTTTCTGCATTTTATTCCTCACAGGGGTTTCTTGACCGATTTGCCAAAAATAATTCTATTGCCTCTTCAGAATATTTTCCGATACATTACTCCCTGATATTGGCTACGATTTTGCTATGTCTCATGAATGAACCACAATATGATAATTCGTATTAAAGCTACTTCTACCATTATTATCATTATGAGCAACGGAAGTGATAAAGATGGTAATTTTTTTTTTATAGTAATAGTATTAGCAATAGCTTTAGTTACCGTATTTACAGTTCTTTGAGGACTTTCCTCTGATTTGAATATTGCTGGTTACAATACTCAAGGCGTATTTCAGAGGAGCATAACATATCTGTGATGTACTCGAGTGGAAGGAGTCACGAAGAGCAGCCTCTTCTTCTTCTTCTTCCCAACTTGTTCCCATTTTTGTATGGGGTCGCCGTGATGCCTTCTTTTGAAGGACTTTGATTTGTTAAAGAGATGCACTTTCTCCAAGATGATGCAACAGAGTCCCAGGGTTAAATCAATTGTTCAGTGCTGTTGGACTTCTTCTTTACGCCGTTCGCTGACTGTTTCTGGTGCGGTCTGGGTATTCCCTCACTTATCCCTGTCCTACAAGCTGCACGTTCCTCGTTCACCACAAGAAGTTGGGAGGCCAAACACATGATAAAGGCAAAAGCCGGTGGTACTTTCTGCGGTTGAAACAATGTAAAGCGGCTTTGTTTAGTCAACGAACAGACTTGTTAACAACCGAGAGGAGTAAAACAAACACCAACCACGACCAAACAAAGGAAAAAAAATGTCTGCGAGGGGGTGGGGGAAGTGGGAGGTGAGACTTGAATGTGATGTCTAGAACTGGATTTTGCCTCAGTCGGATTATTTGTGACCCTTTCAGGGGACCTGGATCCCCTTTGATACATCATCATGTGTCATTTGCATGACCTGTATATCTTGATAAAATCGTTGTCAGGTACGAAAGCATTCTCATTCAGTATTTGGTCACCACAGCTGATAAGAATTGGCAAAAAATTTGTGTTTTTGTTCTTCTGCGTATTTTTGGTATGTTCTTGATCAGGCTAATGTCGAATGTTTATATTGAGAGCTGTAACGTATGGCAAAATATGGAATAATGCAAAAATAAACGATTTGTCTCTCCAACATGGAAGTCAGGTGGCCAGTGAGAAGAGACAAAAGCAGAGGAAACATGGTGAAACACAACGCCTGGAAAAGGAACCGTTTTATTGAAAGTAGAATAAAAAAATGACTCAAGAAGGTTAAATTGATCGACGACACTTTGATTCTCATCAATCTACTTCTTTCCCTGGCATCCCCACCCTCCTCTACCCCAACCCTAGCCGGATCCCCGTATTCCCCATGCCTCCTCCTCCTCCTCCTCCTCAACCTCCTCCTCTCTACACCGTAAGGCCTGCGTGTCTACCTTCCCGTCGGGCGCCCCTGACAAGCAGGTTCGTGGTGGTTGCGACTATTTGCAGAGCTCTCGAAGAGAGTCAACAAGAGGCCAAGAAGATCAACAGAATTAACGAGTTCCTCTGACGGTAATGGTTGTGAATTGGGGACGGCTTAGCTGCTCTCTCTCTCTCTCTCTCTCTCTCTCTCTCTCTCTCTCTCTCTCTCTCTCTCTCTCTCTTCTTCTTCTCCAAGATTAATAGTCAAATATGAGAGAAACTGACTAGATATAAAAGGAATGAAAATCTTTTCTGTATTTTTTACGGATAATCTTTGTATATTCTTTTTCTCTGTGATCCGCTTGTTTCTAATGTTCCATTATCTGTCTATCTATCTGTCTCTATATCTATCTATCTATCTATCTATCTATCTATCTATATACATATATGTGTGTGCATATATATATATATATATATACGTATGTATGTATATATATACATACATATGTATATATGTATGTATACATACATAATATACATATATACATATATATACATATATATACATATACATACATATATATATATATATATATATATATATATATATATATATATATATATATATATATATATATCTTCTTTGAATAAATTTTAGTTGTGAATGAGGGAACAATACCATTAATTAGCTTAATTTTGGCAGACTACGATAAGATTTGATGTTTACTCTGTCTTATTGTAAATTGTAACAAATAGCTGATAACAATTCACAGTAAAGATACTAACCAAAGAGGAAATGATCTGCAGGCTCGTTTGAGTAGCTCATTGGTGCCACTTGACCAAAATCATAAACCAAATTGGCAGAGGTAATTCTTTGATACGTTTGCTTTAAAA
Organism: Macrobrachium rosenbergii; assembly: GCF_040412425.1. Classification (NCBI taxonomy): domain Eukaryota; kingdom Metazoa; phylum Arthropoda; class Malacostraca; order Decapoda; family Palaemonidae; genus Macrobrachium; species Macrobrachium rosenbergii. The sequence goes on along the minus strand of NC_089768.1, from coordinate 6,275,897 downwards.
ATCAATATATTAACATACATGCATATACCTAAATTTATCAATGTATGAAATGTGTGTGGAACAACACTCGGATCGAGGCAAAAGTCAGGGCGAGACATGGAAAAATAAAAGGATCAGATGCCCAAACGAAGGAGGAAAAGGCAGCTTGAAAATTGGCGGGGCTTGGTGGGCCGTGTGGGGAGAACGGTAAACAACGTAAGTCAAGAGTATTTTCACAATTTCTTATCTATAAACAAATGTTAAAGTTTGTGAAAATATAATTTTCACTATTTACATATACTGTACAGGTTTGGCATATCATTTTTAGTTCAAATCGAGGAATAAGATCTTTCATCTCTTGTTTTCTATCTTTAGTGTTTATCATGACACTTGAAGAAAAAGGCATCATACGTCTAAAGAGCGTTTCCTATTAAAGCATTATCGGAATACATAAGTGAGATTTCATATAACCTTTCCATGCGCAATACATTTACTGAATAAAAGAATAAGTGAAGCAGTAAAATGAATATATTTTAACAGTTGGTGACAAAAAATGTTCTCGTTTTATTTGTGGTTGTTTCAGCATCCCACCAAACAATTTAAAAAGCATTGCTGTTGACGAATAGCTGCATGGGCCGTGCTGTAAGACATTCACTTTGGGTAATCTTTACATTAAGCTGTTGATGGTCAAACCATCACATTTTTCTCTTTAGTCTCTGATATATTCATCCACTGCTTTCACTCTCACATCAGTTTCTTCGGGAAGGATTGCCTCTGCGTCAGTTTCTTCGGGAAGGATTGCTTCTGCGTCAGTTTCTTCGGGAAGGATTGCTTCTGCGTCAGTTTCTTCGGGAAGGATTGCTTCTGCGTCAGTTTCTTCGGGAAGGATTGCTTCTGCGTCAGTTTCTTCGGGAAGGATTGCTTCTGCGTCAGTTTCTTCGGGAAGGATTGCTTCTGCGTCAGTTTCTTCGGGAAGGATTGCTTCTGCGTCAGTTTCTTCGGGAAGGATTGCTTCTGCATCAGTTTCTTCGGGAAGGATTGCTTCTGCGTCAGTTTCTTCGGGAAGGATTGCTTCTACGTCAGTATCTTCGGGAAGGATTGTTTCTGCGTTAGTTTCTTCGGGAAGGATTGCTTCTGCACCTCAACGTAAAGGTTGTCCCCATTTCTTAAAGGATTAACTGTCGATTTTTCAAGAAGACTTTGATGGAAGGAGTCATGGCGTCTAGCTCCTGCAATTAAACTTTGGACACCAGTTACCACTGCATTTATTTTCCAATTACCATCCATCCTTCCGTGCATCGCCTTCACTTGAAAATTGTTCCCAGATAAAGGAAGGAATTTCTTCAAATATTTTCTGGTGTCTGCTCACGGGTCTTCTATTCTTCTCCCGAGAGAAGAATTCAAAACCAGACTTTCTTACAAATTAGGTGCTACTTGATCTCATGAAATTGCTACTCAAGAGACGATCTCTTATTTTTATGAAATGTCTTCTTTTTGGCAACTATGCATATTGTATTTTATTTAGTCTCTTCTCTCTTCATATACTTTCTAAATCTGTCTTCTATTGTCATACATCATCTTTCTTTTAAGAACTTCAGCTCAGGCCTTTCTGTGCATATCAATTTTTATCCGATCTCGCCTTCTACTTCTGCACAGAAAATACATCATTAAGATACATCTGACAATCAAATATGTTAACACTGATAATCAAATGCATTAACACTGACTGGGATGTGAAAGTAAATGAAGTGTGTAATTCGATTAAGTAACTTAGTATTTGCCAGAAATATAATTCAGAATCTGAATAAACACATTCAGAGAAAAATCCAGTTTTAACTGACATATCATCGATATTCACTATTCAACAAAGAGGAAATATCCAACTCCTAAAACGGCGACATAGAGCTTAAGAATGGGAGCGATCAGAAATAACTATCTTGTCAGTCGTCACAGAGCGTTTTGATAATATGTACATTTGGTTGTATTTTTATATTTCAAGAGAGGGAAGTTCCGCATTAAATAATAATTTCAAATAAAATTAACGCTTACCCTCTGAGAGCTGAATGGACATGCTGTAGGCTAATGGTATAAGACGTGTTCACTACCGTTGATAATTTAGTCATTTCATGTTACCAGGACAGATGGGGATTACGATTCTTAGAATTTATTTATTCTGTATTTTTTTATATCTTAATCGTTAGATAAAGATAATTAAATGTGTTCCCTGTCTTTAATGTCTTGTTCAGGAGAATAGATAATCAAACAGGGTAGAAGGTTTTAAAACAGTGTGGATTCATTCTTTGAGACTGGATAAAAACCGATAGAGTAAAAATGTTTACATGAATGAATAAATGAACTTGCAAATTGTGCATGTGTTTAAAATATGCCACAAGAAATGGCTTTAAAATGAAATCTTCATTTCTGCAATCCAAAAGATCAAGACAAAAGCGAAGCCCAGGTTAAACAATCATTCTCGTTGCATGAAAAAAAAAAAACTTGCAAATGAAATGTGTCTAGTCCAAGATTTTCGCTTGAGCTTTTTCGTCATGATTTATTGAGTTTCTTTCGAAAAGAGTATGAACAAATAATTATCTTCATGTCCTTTTTTTCTGTGTTCGTATTAATTATATATTTCTGTTTTTGTGCGGGCACTGTCGATTAGTATCTCGTTTTCTTTTCTCTTCACATTATAGAATCCAGCATTACTTGCAATTTCAATGTTTCACTCATTTTTTCCTTTCACTCTTTCAACACTTCTTTTGTGTGGTTACCTTTGATTTGTAAAAGTTTGTCTTGCCCTTCTTTCTCCCTAAATGAGCCAGGTAATAGTGCGAGTCAACATCTAAGGGTGAAATTACGAACTTGACTTGTGGAACAAGTACTCTTGATTCAAGGAGGGAACGCGGTCAAGTTAGCGGCCGCTGGGGCCAAGCCTCAGGACTTGAAAGGACGGGGAATAACTTGTGAGGAATCTGTTGAAAGAAGGTGATGAGTACCTGGCCAGACACTGAAATGCTCTGGGTAAATAAAGAATTGCAAAGATTACGTAATGTTGAGAGACAATGTACGAAGTCAGCAAAAGAACAAGTTTGGTTTTGGTCAAAACTTGAATTATAATTAATAGCAGAGGACTGATACTGATCACCCAAAATATACGTAGTCTGTAATCCATCCCATGTCACCATTGAACTATCAAAACTACTAGGAAAAACCTGGATAATAAAACTATGAAACGATTTCATATCACTAACAGGAACCTCCACAAATAACCCTCTATCAGACAAGCGTAGTTTCAAAATCCCATAATAACGATACAAATTCTCCCCAGTGAAAATTATTTGTGAACCATAAAGATATGCTGCATTTTTTAAAGTAGATTCCAGAGCCCCCCAATGGTAAAATATCTGCAAAAATACGCCCCTTAGAAGCAGCTATAACTGCTTGAACCTGAGTTTTAATCACCGTTAATAAAGACCCTGCTTCTTTCTCAACATTAAGTAAGGTAGTTTGACAAGAGGAAAAGACAATTGAAACATCTAAGCACCCCCGAACACCATCAACAGTAGCCAGTAACCCATTCAAAGGCGTTCTGAAAACCCTCACGCAGTTTATTATTACTGTCTCATAATGCCGTCAAAGATATCCCCTGTATAACTAATTACACCGCCACTTGCTCAGCCTCACTAAGCTTATTGCCTACATACTAGCTAACGTCCCTATAATTACAAAAAATCACTTTTACTAAAACAAAGACAAATATATTATATAACCATAAAACCATTACAACGACTCAAACACCTCAAAATAAAACAGAAAACCAAAAACACATCTGCAAAATGCAATCTTATAAAGTCACAAAACCCTAAGTCACCAAAACCATATATAAGACCATAACGCCCCTTATGAAAGAAACTAACCACCGCACTTTTTACTTTGGCATAGACAGCCACCACTAAGGCTACGAGCAAACAGAACTTCAGCATCCAAAAAAACAAAGGAAAGCTACCTATAACTAACCAGACCTCGAAACCAAACAAAAACAAAAAAAAAAAACAAACACTACAACCCTAATCACAGAACCCAAAAACTCTACGGTATCCCTTGCGCCTCATTTAACATATAATATATGACCTCGGCATTGACAAAATTCCAATAACGAATTACGCCGAACCGCCGCACTTGCTCAGAGAGGAAAAAAAAAAACAACAAAATAGACTAAAATCAGACAACCATAATCTTAAAAATTTACGGACAAGCGTCCTCCCATGTTCAAAACCCCCAAATTATGCTTCTGGGAAGCCCACAAATAAAAATAAAAAGAGAATAAAAGCACATACTGTAAGAAAAAGAAGAGAGAAAAAAACAATGAATCCATCAATTCCTCTTTAATCTGTCTTCTTGATCTCAGACATATGTGTCAACCTGGACAATCCCGTTTTTTTTTTTTTCACCTTGAACAACAAACCTATTCCCTTTCTTTATTTCCACAACCCGAAATGGACCCTCAAACTTAGGCCCTAATTTATAATGCTACTTATTCCTGACATTTACCTTCACAAAAACCCGGCCACCGACAGCAACTTTAACCTTATCTGGCTTTGAATTGCTCCTGTCAACCATTTCCTGCATCTACAACTCAAGATTCCTAGCAAGGCGTGCATATCTCTCCTTAGCAGTAGAGACCAACGATCTAACTGTATCATTACAACGAGACGGAATAGACAACAAATCAAATGCGCCTCGCACTGGATAACCAAAGACTGCCTCTTAGGGAGTCATCGCTATAGCATCGCTAACCATAGTATTAGTGCTTTGCCGCACCAGTGAGATATACCGATCCTAGTGCACATCTTCACCCGCTACAGTGATTCTGAGAACCTCAATTACCTTCCTATTGGCCCGCTCATATAACCCATTGGCTTCTGGTCTGTACAGAATAATAGTTACTTTCCGAATTCCCATAACCTCCGAAGTAACACTCGCTGGCTTGCATGCATTGCAAATTGAACTTACCCTCACAAAATCCCCCACTGATAGAGCATGTTCTTCCAAAAAAACTTCCCACGTACATTGTGGTACTTCTTCTCAGTACCCAAATGCGGACTACCAAACCTACAATGAACAATATCCAAAACCGTATGTACTAGGCAATTTAGGGCTACTATCCGTGTTGTAACTCCTTTATCCTCACTACTCCTCAGCTTATACTTAATTTTCCTAACTAACAAATTACCCTCTAACTCCAGACCCACAAAGGGCAACCTATAACCTTTTCTAACTAAATTCCCCTCCAAGAAACACCTTTTTGTCTGCCAAAATTTCATCCTCAACCTGTTTAGCCTCCACTAAACTAATATCCCAGTCTATGCAATCCCCAGATACATAACAAACACGAGAGCCATCTAAATCTAAAAACTCCTACTAAGGGCATCAGCTTCAACATTATGTCTACCTTCATTATACCTAAGCTTGGCGTCAAATCCCTAATTGTCAAAAACCACCTAGCTCTCTTAGGAAAAAGATCCGGCTTATCAAAAAGATCCAACAACGGCTTATGATCTGTAAGAACCTCAACTTTGTTGCCCAACAATAACATCTTAAAATGAATCCAACTAGACACTACCGCGAACTCTTCTTTGTCCGTCGCGCACATAGACATCTCATTACTTGCCCCGTCTTAAACTTCCTGCTGTAGAACACGATAAGATGCAATTTACCCTCAGATTTCCTCAAAAGGCAAGCTCCTATGCCCTCGTGACTGGCATCTGTCACCACCGTGAAAGGCAACTCGAAAATTTGGAAACTTCAGTGCCGAGGGACTCATTAAAGCCTCTTTAATATTCTGAAAAGCCAACCGTTGCCTCTCACTCCACACAAACTGCGCATCATCCCTCAGCATGTCTGTCAACGGAGACGATAGGATTGAAAAACCTTTCACAAACCTCCGGAAAAATCCCGCCATACCCAAGAAAGAACGAATCTGCTTCTTATTTTTAGAAGCAGGAAAATCCACGATCACCCTAACCTTGTCCCCATTTACTCTGACACCTTCTTTAGAAATCACGTAACCCAAATATACTATCTGCTTCTTCAAGAAATCACACTTGGCTAATTTAATTTTCAAACTCGCTAACCTTAATCTCCTAAGAACCTCCCCAAGGACGTCTAATTTTTCCTCTACAGAATCAGTGGCAATAAAGATATCGTCCATATAGACGTGAATGGACTTCCCTAGCAATCCATGCAAAACTGTATTTACTAATCTCGTAAAAGTCGTAGCGCTACCTGACAAACCAAACAGCATCTGTGTAAACTCATAATGTCCCCTCGCCAAAGAAAAAACAGTATACTTGCGACTCTCCTCACTAAGAGGAACCTGCAAAAACCCCTGCATCAGATCAGTTGAAGAGTAGATACCTTTACCCCGGATTTCTACAAACAAATCTGGCAAACACGCCACAGGATAGCGGTCCGGGATCGACTCATCATTCAACTTACGAAAATCCACACACACGTACTGAGCCACCATTCTTAGGCACTGCTAACAATGGAAAATTAAAAAGTGAGGAACTGTGCCTAATTCTACTTTCCTCTTCCCACTTATTGACCTCTTGCTCTACCTGTTCCCTAATCTTAAAAGGAATTCTATACGAAGAGACAAAAATAGGCTTATTCTCATCCTCTAAATGAATCTTGAGTTCTAACACATTAGTTAACCCCAACTTATCCCTGTAAGAGCGACAATATCTACAGACTCAGCCAAAACATCTTCCACCCCCTCTATACACTCTTTATAATCAGCATTAGTTAAATGATCCCGAAAAAACTGTCTCCTAACCTGTAACTCTGCCTCTGAAAATCCATTGTTGTCCCCTACAATAGCAACTGAATTATTGTCATAAAGCCAATTTTCTAAATCTACCACATGTATCCTTCTGATATCTCCGAACTGAATCGTTACAGTTCAGTAATTCTACGCAAGTAACCCTTGTATTGGACACATTGCTTATAGAAACTGTACTCACTACCCCCTTGAGCTTCTCACTACCCTCACTCACACACACCATTCTTGGCATTTTCACATCTTTCACTCAGACTTTCACCAGAGCAACCATACCTGGGCCCAAAACCACATCTTCAGATAAAATACCTTTATAACACTTCTTCCCCTCCGAAACATATTCAGTATCAACCCATAAACCATTATCAACACCCGATCCCTTATCATGATCCCCTTTAATTTCATCATTTTCCTCGTACGGGACAAAAACTCCAGGTACCCCAACAGCTATACCACCTACCCACGTATGAACCGAGATTCTGTTTCGCCGGCAGGCTGGATGACCCAGTAACAATGTATTCCCCAAAGCAGCCCCTCGTAAAACCAAATATGGCTCTATAAAAACTTTACTTCCAAAGGACAAACAAACGTCCTTGCAACCCAAAACACTCAAGCTATTTGCTTGAACATCACATACGGTCTCTTTAAAAGGCCTCAAACAGTGATCGGAAAACGTCAATAGATATAAATCATAATTCATCAGATTAACAGAGCACCAGTATCAGTAATTACCGAGATATCGACACCATGCATAGACCCTCTCACAATTGGCTTCAGCTCTAAGGGCCCAGCCAGAAGTCCTATATCACAAGAAACACCCATCACCTTTTCCCCTTTTGTTGTTCGTCCCTCTAAAACTTTTTCCGGCCCTTAGAAACCCTCGAAAAACACCCTCGAGGAGTTCTTCTATTAGAAACCACAGAACCCTGAGGCACACTCCCGAATTTATCCCGTTTAAGAACCGGACAAAACCGCCAACTATACTCTGAAGTCTTGCAGACACCATAATATCTCACCTTGCAAAACTTTTTTGGTGTGACCCTGCCTATTACAGTTAAAACAACGGACCTGCAACATTGAGCCCATAGAACCCCTATTATCCTCTGCCTTGGCACACAACCTCGTAGAAGGGAAACTAGAATCACCCTGTGGCAGGTGCACTGGAATAGCACCAGAAGCCTTCGGCACCCCATCTATGAAAGTGCTATCCACAGTAGGACATTTCAACAGGTATTTGCGAACCTGTGAGAAAAGCAAGGTTTCATCAGACCCTTTTCCTGTTCTTTCATCAAAGCTATCTACTCTGGCATCACGAGCATCATTGAGTATCCATGCTCATTGAAGCAATTTCTCTAGGCCATCCACAGAAATATTGTTACCCTTTACCCAACTGGACGCTCTTAATTTCTTCAAAAAATCTCCCACAGCATCAAAGCATCTGGCATTAAATCTGACCAAAGAATTCTGACCATTTCGAATTTTAAAGAGCGACCTAAGGTCCTGAACTGCATCTCCGGCTTCAGTCGTCCCATATGCTGTCCTCAGAAACTTCTTGAAGTCGTCCCATGTCGTACAGT